>NW_027266572.1:0-76814 GCF_046630445.1 Rutidosis leptorrhynchoides
TGTTCGGTGTTACGGATCGAAACCATTCGATCACATTTGATATCAAAGCCTTACGTTTAATCAAACGATCTTGAATAACGTGAGACTGAAGACATGGAGGGAGCCATCGTCGCAGCACCACAAGAGAAGGAACCTAAAATCACGTCAGTTCAATGTCCAATGCTCACCGCCACTAATTACACCGTGTGGGCGATGAGAATGAAGATGACATTGAAAGTTCATAAAGTTTGGGAGGCGGTAGATCCAGGCACAACGGATGCAGAGAAGAATGTCATCGCAATGGCCTTACTCTTCCAATCCATCCCGAAAAACTTGATCTTACAAATTAGCGAGTTAGACTATTAGAGGAGGTTCAAGCTATCTGGGAAGCAATAAAATCTCGATACTTGAGAGCAGACCGAGTACGGGAAGCAAGATTTCAAACTCTTGCCTAAGAATTCGATCGTTTGACAATGAATGAAACCAAAAAAATTGATGATTTTGCAGGGAAGATCTCGAGCTTAGCCTCTAAATCAGCAGCTCTAGGACAAAACATCGAAGAACATAAACTTCTGAAGAAATTCTTGAATAGTTTACCAAGAAACAAGTTTATTCACATCCTTGCTTCATTAGAACAAGTTTTAGATCTCAAGACAATTGGTTTTGAAGATATAATTGGTAGGTTAAAAGCCTACGAAGAAAGGATAGGAGAAGAGAATCAAAGAGTTGATCAGAACAAACTCTTATTCAATGCTTCCTACGAGCAAGCTTCAAGAGGTGGTCTTAATGGCCGAGGTAGAGGCCGAGGAAATCGTGGAAGAGGACGTTTTAACATACAACAAAGAGACAACAATTATCAGAATCAAAACAAAGAAAAACAAAAGAAGGATCAATCATATGTTACTTGTTGGCGTTGCGACAAGAAGGGGCACTTCGCTAACATGTGTCCAGAAAAGGGTAGAAATCACCAAGAAATGAACCTAGCAGAAACAGAGGAGGCTGATGCAGCTCTTTACATGCACGAGATGATATTTTTGAATGAGCAAAAAATATTTCCAAGGAAATACGAAGAGGAAGAAGCAAGTAAACTAAGTACTTAGATAATGGTGCAAGTAACCACATGACGGGAAAGAGATCTTACTTTTTAGAGCTAAACGAAAATATAAGAGACAAAGTCAAGTTTAAAGATGAGTCATGTGTAGATATCAAAGGAAAAGGATCGATAATAGTGAGACACGCCACTTACTTGAACAATAGAGTGACCATGAAAGCATTGAATGATCAAACACCATACGAGTCATTCAAAGGAAACAAGCCGAACTTAGATCACCTTAGAATTTTCGGTTGTAAGGCATATGCAAAAGTAGAAGAGATCAACTTAAAGAAGTTGGATGATCGATCTAGACCTCTTGTATATCTCGGAACAGAACTAGGGACTAAGGCTTATCGACTTTACAATCCTTCTACCAATAAAATTTATGTAAGTCGAGATGTAGTCTTTAATGAGTCAAGTAGCTGGGAATGGAGTAAGTCACATGATGATGATCAAAGTACACAGCCTGGAATGTTCAGGATGGTTTGGAGAGAAACCATAGATGATGGAACCAATTTTCGTTCAATCAATGAAGAAGGAACCAACTCTGTTTCGAGCTCTATTTCAAACAAAGAAGGTGACTCTGTTTCGACCGAAAGAGAGAAAAGTACGAAGACTGAATCTTCATCGAATAATGTCTCACCTTAGAATTCACAAAGAAGTTGAAGGTGTAATCCGACCTGTTTGGACAGATTAGCGCAGCTATGCTAGCAGTAGTAATTTAGCACAGAATAAAACAACCGTGTTCACAGGCACCTGTCAACACAGTATAACAGAAAAGTACTGTAAAGTAAATAACACACGATATTGTTAACGCAGTTCGGTTTCCCTACTCTGCGAGGCCAAGCCCAGAGGTAAACAACATTCCACTATACTTGAAACAATAGGACAATACTTGTGGTTACAACTCGCTCATCTATAACCTATCTCCTATTTTCCTAAGTGTACTCTTTGCTTACCCAACCCGCCTAATCACAACTAATTAGGACTTACAGTAACGCCTACACCAAACGGGTGAGGACTTTACGTGACCCTCTTTCAGATACACATGTTCCATTGCCTTGTCAATCCGGACAAGGGCTTGCTCGCAACCCTCTTGCAGATATACGAGGACCTAACACTCCACTGTGCACACAGCTCTCTCTAGCTTGCTAAGTGATCTTCTTAATTCTGAATAAGAAGCGTGAAAGGATGCTTTCTAGTGAGGTGAGTCTTCTCTTTTATACTGCTGCAAGTCCGAACATAATCCCTGCTGAAATAGGAATTGATACATAAAAGAATCCTTTTACTAGTTGACTTCCCTTTTGATAACTAGTTTCCTTTTTCAACAAGGAAACTAATTATAACTTCAAATCAAATCAAATCTTCAATATAATTAGATTAAGTCAACCAGGATTCGTGCATTAATAGTTTCCCGATCTGATTTGTACTGTAGGATCGTATATATATTCTGGAATAAATGAGGTTTGACGAAAATAGCCAACTCATGTAAACTGCCGCAGACCTGTGTCAGCACATACTGCGACCACAGGTTAAGAGCACAGGCAGTTTGCAGCAACAGTCTCCCCCTTTGGCATTTTTGGCAAAAACCTCCGAGATCCTTCGTACAGTACCTAACTCCCCCTGTGAGTAAGCATGCACAGTGGAAACACCAAGAGACGAAAGTAACAAGTCCCTGGAAACTAGTAATAATGCAAAAAGAATCAACCTGTGTAAATCACGGCGACAGTATGCAGACACATATTTCTCCCCCTTTTTTGTCAAGAAAGAGACCGTTAGGAGAGAATAAACTTGATGAAAGGCAAACCATGTACTGCATCCTTTTTTTCTCTATTTAAGGACTGATGGCCAGTGCACACAGGTACTTCAGCAACACTGTCTTCAGCACAGTGTCTTCAGCATTCTCCATTTTAGATGGATAGATATTTTGTTGCTCCCCTTAGCTGCAGCATATATATCATGGAACTCCCCCTCAACATGAGCACTAGTATGAAGAGACTCCCTCGCAGCTTGAGAGGTACCTCAGATTTTTGCAACAGCTGGATCCGCTGTGTTAACAGGATCCGCAACAACGACAGGCAAACCAGAGACTTCTCATTATCTCATCAGGCTTTCTCCTTGGATGTTAACTTGTCACAGTCCAAACATTGTTCCCTAACAGTAGGAACACACTCCAACCCCCTTTTTTTTATATATATATTTTTTCTTCTTTTTTTTTTTTTATCAAAAAGAAAGAACAAAACAATAATTAAAAATGGTATATACAGGGAGTGAACACTTATCTCATTTATCACGTTATAGTGCAAGGACTCTGGATGAATATATCCGCTTTCTTTCCTTCTTCACGTCTTCGAGATAAGTGGATGTGCCAGTTTTTGGGGTGCTTCACATAATTGGTTGATATGCTAATAGTGCTGGCATTCTTCAAGATGTCTGCAGTTGAATGATTCCATTTAACACGAGTGAAAAGAGATACGTTTTTACTTGTGACAGCAGGTATGGTTTCTTGGACGTTCCTGAAATCTGTGCGAATAGGAGATGCCTCCACACTAGGTGTGTTTTCATTCCTGCCAACACCCTCAGTTTCTAAAGCTTCCACACCAGGTGTGTTCTCAATAGATTGAGGTTGATTAAACACAGGTTCGTCATCTCTTATAACTCTCATTCCAGCCTTAGCTTGTTTCTTTTTCCAATCTTTGTATCTACCGTTAGAGTCACCTGTGAGCACAGGGCGACCTTTCACAGGTTCTGATAGGTCAGCTCTTTTTCTGGTTCTGATATGTCCAGGTTTCACATCTTTCTTCTCTACCTAGATACGTCATTGAGAATGATGTACGATATCTACTTTCTTCCTTGGATGTCTTCTTTGTTTTGAGACAATAAGGTTTCGAATATCATCCTGTAAGACATAGCACTTAGGACGAATGTGCCCAGATTTGTTACAGTAGTGACAGATAATCCTTTTTCCTCTATTCTTGTGTCGTGATCTGTTTTCTTTCCCTATTTTAGAGGAACTATGACCAACTTCAAAGTATTATTTTTGGGAGTCACCTTGTTTAGAGTTTCATCCAGATTTCCCTTCCCTTTGAATTTTTCAATTGCACAGTTGGCTTCTTCTAGCTTCTTCTCTGTTTCTGACAGTTCAGACTTTAGTTGTTCATTCTTGGATTCATACTTTCTGAGTATTTTGTCGAAATCCTTTCTTTCTTCTTTCAACTGTTGAACTTCATCGGAAAGCAGGTGATTGATTCTAAGAGATTCTCCCATTTGTTCGAATAACTCTTCGAATTTAGAGTATATGTCTCTGTCGTCATCACTATCTGAACTTTCATCTGAACTTGAAACATCTACTGACTTAACCGTGCCGCTAGACTCTGTGTGCACTGTGTTCTGGGTGGATTTTTCAGTTGCGTGGACTGCAAGAGCAAGAAAGTTATCCTTACCTTCATCGTCGCTTGATTCAGATTTAGAGCTTTTCTTTTTCTCTGTGCGAACAGCCCCTGTACGCACAATGTTACTGCCTATGCTTATCGATGCACGAGCTAGGAATTCATTGTAGGCTGGAAACTCAATCTTACTTCTTCTGAACTCAGGCGTAATAGCAGATTCTGTATGCACAAGGTTTTGTGGTGTGCTCACAGTATGTGCAATAAGAACTTTGCAGGCAGGATTATCATTCTCACTATCATCACTGATCTCAGAATTATCTTCGGATGTCTCCTCATCACTCCATGTAGACATGAAAGATTTCTTTTGTTTTTTAAGAGTGTTGGCACACTCTGCTGCAATATGATCAAAACCTTGACATTCATGGCACTGTATTTGCTCTTTTTCACATCTGTATCTACCCTTCCATGTTTCTTCCTTGGCAAACATTCGATTACCCTTCTGATTTGATGAAGTGTAACCATTGCGTTTGGTCCTGTTGACACTCCTGTACAGCTTCCCCATATTTTTTGTTAGGAGTGCTAACTGTTCACAGATTTGTTGCTCGCCTGTGATAACAGGTGCTGTGGCCACATCAGTTTTGAAAGCCACGCTTTTGGGTTTGAATTTGTCTTTACTTCTCATGGCCAGCGTCATCTCGTGAGTTTTGAGTTTTCCCATTAGATCATCAAAACGCAGATTCTCAAAGTCAGTAGACTCACTGATTGCATCAATCTTTGAGCTGAACTTTTCCGGTAGAAAAATCATCACTTTTCTCACCAGTTTAGATTCTGGAATTACCTCGCCAAGTGCAGTAGATTCATTAGCAATGCAACGAATCTCTTTTTCAAAATCAGCAATAGATTCACCATCATTCATGGTTAGAGAATCAAATCTGGTAGAGATGAGATGTAGCTTTGATTGTCTGACTGATTTTGATCCTTCATACGTGAGTTGAAGGGCATCCCACGATTCTTTGGCGGTCTCGAAATTTTGGATGATCTTGAAAACGCTGGGTCGAATAGCACACTGAATAATACTCACAGCTTTGCTATTTGCAGCACAGGTGACTGATTCTGCTGTGCTCCACTGATCTTCGCTCTTCACTGTTACCACACCATTAACAGTGGCAGTAGGAGGTGTCCACAGGTTCTGTGTAGCACGCCAGATAGCTTCATCCTGACTCTTCAAAAACCACTTCATCTTGTGTTTTCAATAGTCATAATTAGAATCCGTAAGTAAGGGAGGGCGAATGGTTGAACCACCCTCTTCAATTCTGTCATCCATGGTCGGATATCGCAAGATCTTTTCTCGGGAAGCTTTCCCGAGCCCGCTTTGATACCACTTGAAGGCGTAATCCGACCTGTTTGGACAGATTAGTGCAGCTGTGCTAGCAGTAGTAATTTAGCACAAAATAAAAACAAATGTGTTCACAGGCACCTGTCAACACAGTATAACAGAACAGTACTGTAAAGTAAATAACACACGATATTGTTAACGCAGTTCGGTTTCCCTACTCTGCGAGACCAAGCCCAGAGGTAAACAACATTCCACTATACTTAAAACAATAGGACAATACTTGTGGTTACAACTCGCTCATCTATAACCTATCTCCTATTTTCCTAAGTGTACTCTTTGCTTACCCAACCCGCCTAATCACAACTAATTAGGACTTACAGTAACGCCTACACCAAACGGGTGAGGACTTTACGTGACCCTCTTTTTGATACACGTGCTCCGTTGCCTTGTCAATCCGGACAAGGACTTGCTCGCAACCCTCTTGCAGATATACGAGGACCTAACACTCCACTGTGCACACAGCTCTCTCTATCTTGCTAAGTGATCTTCTTAATTCTGAATAAGAAGCGTGAAAGGATGCTTTCTAGTGAGGTGAGTCTTATTTTTTATACTGCTGCAAGTCCGAACAGAATCCCTGCTGAAATAGGAATTGATACACAAAAGAATTCTTTTACTAGTTGACTTCCCTTTTGATAACTAGTTTCCTTTTTCAACAAGGAAACTAATTATAACTTCAAATCAAATCAAATCTTCAATATAATTAGATCAAGTCAACCAGGATTCGTGCATTAATAGTTTCCCGATCTGATTTGTACTGTAGGATCGTATGTATATTCTGGAATAAACGAGGTTTGACGAAAATAGCCAACTCATGTAAACTGTCGCAGACCTGTGTCAGCACATACTGCGACCACAGGTTAAGAGCACAAGCAGTTTGCAGCAACAGAAGTATTAAAGGTCCAGAAGAGGTTTCACAAGACTTTGATCATGAAAATAATTCGGTTTTAAGGAGATCAAATCATGAAACGAGTAGACCCAAATACCTTGAGGGTTACGTTTTGCTAGCGGATATACTTAGCGAAGAATTGTTGCTTAGTATTGATGGAGAACCAAACACATATCAAGAAGCTGAAGGTTCGAAAGAATGGATGGATGCAGCACAATCCGAGATAGAATCAATTAACAAAAACAAGACATGGAAGCTAGTTGACAAACCATCCGACGTGAAGCCTATAGGACTAAAATGGATTTTCAAAATCAAGAAAAATTCAGATGGAAGCATCAACAAGTACAAAGCTCGCCTTGTAGCAAAGGGATATGTTCAAAAACATGAAATTGATTACGATGAGGTGTTTGCGCCTGCAGCTCGATTAGAAACCATTCAATTTCTCTCATCTCTAGCCGCAACAGGTGGCTGGGAGATACATCACCTTGATGTCAAGACTGCGTTTCTACATGGCGAATTAAAAGAAACAGTCTATGTACATCAACCAGATGGTTTTGTGAAAGGAGAAAAAAGCAAAGTTTACAAACTTTACAAGGCACTATACGGGCTGAAACAAGCTCCGAGAGCTTGGAACACCAAGCTGGATCAGATTCTACGGGGAATGAATTTCGAAAAATGCTCTAAGGAACAAGAGGTGTATCGAAAAACAGAGGTTGATCAAGACTTAATAGTAGCCGTGTATGTCGATGACTTGTTCGTCACGGGAACAATACTGAAAGTCATACTAGAATTGAAGAAAGGAATGGCTAGCGAATTTGACATGACAGACCTTGGAAAGCTTACGTATTATCTTGGAATCGAGTTTTTCCAAAGTTCTAGTGGAATTATTTTGAAATAAGAAGGCTATGCAGAGAAGATAATTAAAGAAGCTTCAATGGAGTCATGTAATCGAGTGCATGTGCCTGTGGACTCAAGTTTAAAGCTACATAAAGTTGAGGATGAAGAAGAAATTGATGTCACAAATTATCGAAAAATCATCGAGCGTCTAAGGTACTTGTTACACACACGACCGGACCTTTCTTATTCAGTTGACGTATTGAGCAGATACATGCAAAGCCCTCGGACGTCACATGGAGCAGCCATGAAACATGTGTTAAGATATTTATAAGGAACTAAGAGCTATGGTCTTAATTTCAAAAGAAAAGGAGACAAGAAACTGAAAGGTTTCAGTGACAGCAGCCACGCCATAAATCGAGACGACGGGAAAAGCACGGCTGGTCACGTCTTTTACTTTGGGACATCACCAGTCTCATGGTGCTCTTAGAAACTTCCCACGATTGCGTTATCTTCTTGCGAGGCTGAGTTCATGGCGGCAACGGAAGCGGCAAAGCAAGCAATATGGCTTCAAGATCTTCTACTTGAAGTGACGGGTTGGAAGCATGAGAGTGTGACATTGTTAATCGATAACAAATCCACAATAGCCTTAGCCAAGAACCCTGTTTTTCACGGCCGAAGCAAACATATCCACAAGAAATATTACTTTATTTGAGAGTGTATCGAAAATGGACAAATTAATGTGGAGCATGTTTTCGGAGAAGAGCAACGGGCTGGACATTCTCACAAAACCTCTAGCTTGAGTCAAGTTTGCGGAAATGAAAAGCTTGATAGGAGTTGAAGACCTTCGAAGTTCGAGTGTTCGAATTACGGGGGAGAATGCTAGGTAATTCGATTAGGAATAGGAATTCTATTTTAGAAATTCTAATAAAAATAGGAGTTGACTATTTTTAATAGGAATAGGAATTTTATTTTAAAAATTTTATTTTAGGAATTCTAAAAATAGGAGTTGACTATTTCTGATAGAAATAAGAGATGTCTATGTCTATAAATAAGAAGTTATGTTGAGAGGTGTTCAACAAACTTAGATATAAGGTTTTAGTTTTGAGAAGTTTCTAAAATCAATAAAAAATAATATATTTTTTTACATAATTCTTTGTTCGGTGTTACGGATCGAAACCATTCGATCACATTTATTTCACTTTGGTCCTTCTTGCAGCTTAAGTTAAGTTCCAACTTCTCTGCCTTTACTTCTAAGAAATCTCCAAGCTTCACTAGTATTTCTTTCACTACTGCATTCACGAATTTATGACACATTTCCTCTTTTCTTTCGATATCTTCTCTCCTTAGTCGCACTCTTCATCAACTTTCAACTGTGCCAGGGTTTACTAAACAACCCAAGTCAACAGAGTGAATCTTCCATGGTCAATTCCAAACAAGGCCAGAAAAGAAAAGTGGCATAAGAATACAAACCAAAAATAAAGAAACTATAACATCATATTAAAAAAAACTACTTGACCAATATTCCATAATCAAACCAACACAGGCATAATTCTAGATGTTCGAAAATTAACACTGACAATACTAGAGTTACAAGCTCAGAAACAAGTACCAAGTTCTACTTCGACAATAACAACTACCGGAGACATCTCTCCAACAGTCGAAAAATAGGGAGACATCCCTCCAACTACTACCATCAGTAAACCGGATTGATGTAGCTACGGGTTCCAAGGTGCATTAGCCAACACATGAACAAACTGATGCTGAGCAGCTTCACATTTTTCAGAGATGACATCCATATTTGTTCTCAAGCAGGCAATTTTGGAATCCCTTTCCTGCTTCGTTGATTCCAGCTTCAGCAACACGATTTTCAACTCATTGATCTTTTCCTTCATCTTGGAAATCTCATCTTCAGAATTGGACTCCTCGACTAGTTTTGCAGTCAGTTCACATTCCATTTTCTTGAATTCAACCTCCAGTTGCTCTTTCTCGGCTCTGATTGAGAGAAAAGACTGCACAACCTCTCGCAATGGAGCAACGTCAAACCCATCTTCTTCAAGCTCGGGAATTTCTTCTAAAATTTGATCGAATTTACTTTGTGGATCATCACATTTCAATTCAGATGTCATCTTCACCAGCTTTTCAAAGTCCATCCATTTAGCGAAAGCTAATCCTTCACGCTTGAACTCCCGGTGATTTTTTAAGGATCCATAATGAGGGTTTTGGGGGAAACTTAGAAATATTTCCGATGAACTCATTTCTTCCCATAGAGGCGACGACTTCTTGAGGAATATAGCCAAGTCCTGATTCTGATCTTTTACATTTCCCGCCCCCGTCCTTGGATTTGAACTATTCATGTAATTAATGCACCAGCGTTAAAGTAAAACAGCAAAATCAAAATGATGCAAGTATAGAAATTTGAAAGTGCTTAAATGTTGTATTGTACCTGCTTGGGTTGCTTTGGCCATTGATTGGAGTAGACATTCCTACAGACCATGTCTGTAAAGGTTGATAATCACCTTCGCCAGCAAACTCCTCAATGTTCATTTCACTTTCTGTTGGAATGCTATTCTTCACAGATCCCCCAGTTTCATCTCCAGAACCTATCAATACAAACAAAGAATTATCAATTCCTTCTGTAAGAATTTGGACTTTGGAGACTTCATTTAGAGTGTAGTTCTTACCAGAAACCACAAAAAGGGATACGTTTGCATTTTTTCCTAGTTCAGAGCCCTTACAAGTTAAAAAGTCGCCGACAGAGGCGCTTGGTAGTTTAATTCCCTGACATAAAGCAACAACTCATGAGGGGAGGAAAAAAAACTGAAAAATGAAAGAGGAAGCAGTATCAAGCTTATTAAGTTGAATCATATTGTATTGAATCATCTTGTTTGAGAGGGTCTTGTCATGATCAACTTATTTTACCTCAAAATTCTGCTACACAATTGGAAGTGGGGTAAAAAACTTAAACCGTTGTATACGCCCCCTTTTGGTATATAATACAAATGATTATTGACCCGAAAAAAACTTAAACCACCAAATCTTGCACAAGGGAATGGGATTATCCGGAAAATAATTGCTAATGGAAGTAACATTGCAGCAATGAAGAAAATTAAAGCATCTCTCTAAAGGATAGTGGAAGATGGAAATTCAACCTCAACTGGATTCTCTGATTTTGTTATGTATGCAGCTGAACTGGCTGATAGGTTTGCTCCAATTTCCATATCAACTATCTTCGGTCCTGATTTACCAGTTGAAAAGGAGTCTTTGTGTGATTGTTTTAAGCTCATAGGCAGGTGAACAGATGCTTCGACTTGCCTCTCTTTCTTTTTTGGTGCTTGCAATGCTAATATCGGTTGCCTTGAATCTGAAGGACAGAGTATTGTTGCTTTAACCTTTCTTTTAGCAGAAGCCAAACTAGCCTTTCTTTTAGCAGAAACCGAATTTTGGCGTGGAGCTTGTTGCATTTCAATGCTGACTTCTACCAGCTGCTGTGAAACAAAAGAGAATGATCTATAAACTGCTCTCTGATTTGGAGTACAGATGGTAAAACTTAAACCATTTCAACTATGTTAGGTCCTGATTCTGTGTCCAGATGGTAAAATTTCATTTTAGACTAATTTGGTGGAGCAGACCTATTAAATAAGTTTATTATTGGAACTGGCAACATGCTGATTATGTGTAAGATAATGGTAGAAAATGAACCTGGTTTGCATCATCATCGGGAGTATCAGTCAATTTTGTTGCATGAAGATGTGGGACTGACCCTGGTTCCTTGTTGGTGATTACAACCTGAAAATACAAGACAATAATAAAAGTTCAAACTCAATATATGTTTTGAAACACAAAACCGGGTATACAAGTGAAAATCCACATAAATCACACAATAAAAGCGAGTAGACAGAACTATTCTACATAGATCATCAATATCCATCTTATAAAAAGTTTCAAAGACACGAAATAGCAGGAAAAAGATGAAACATGAGGATATAAAGATACCTGCTTTTGTGGTTGAACACATTCGTCATCAACCATGGCATCAATCAGCTGGTGAAACAAAAGGAGGTTATCTATAAATTAGTCCCAGAGATTTAAACAAGTTTACAGTACCATACTTGATTAATCTAGTCCATGTTTATCCCCAAAAATATCCATGAAAATACTTACATGCTAAACACCGTAAGTCTGTAATCACAACAATGCACATGGTATGAACTCTAATAACAGTAAAGATTAAAACTTTATATCTTGTAAACCACAAAACCGAGATTACAAGTGAAAATACTCATAAATCACACACTAGAAGCCATCATACTATATGGATGAACAATACCCACTCCATAAACCTTTAAATAAAGACACAAATTAAAGTGAGTGAGTAGGAAAAACTAAAACCTCGGAAAGATGTAGAGATGCCTGCTTTTTCTGGGGAACCGATTTTCTATCATTCTGAGAAGTTGAAGGTTGTGGTGGTCTTATGCAAGACAAGTCGACATACTCGGTGAGAGGAAGGTTGGAGAATTTATCTCTGAAGATGTCATGAAATTCCACCAAGTACTGACCTTTAAGCTTCCTTGCAGCAGATCTTGTGAGCTTTGAAGAAGGTGTGACTTGTGATGGGTCTTCGAGTATGGTCGCCTTAAAGTAAGAATCTTTGGAACCCTTTGCTTGAGAACACACTTCCACAACAGACCCTTTGCTCAGATGTTTCATGGAAGAACTAGTATCAGCTGCTGCCATCTCTCTGTCTCTTTCTTCTTTCCTGGAATTTCGATATGAGAAAATGCAAAATCAGTGTACTCACTACTTGAACAGAGAGGAGAGATAAGTTTTTGGTTTGTTTTATTGCATTTAAGATCACAGTCATGGTGAGTCCTCGGTCTTCAGAGTCATAAAAGTAGTTGCATGACACTTGTATCGTGTGAAGGTGACAAAGTTTTCAGAACAAAATAAATTAGAATCAATTAGAATATTGAACCAAACCGTTTTAAGTTCAAGTGTGAAATTTCCAAATTTAGTTGAACCGAAACGCACTGTACAGCACATTGAACTGTGCTATCGGGTGGAAAATTTTTAATACAGCAAAAGCATTTTTTTTTTTAATCCTGGCCTAAAATAATTAAATTACAAAATAATGGTTAACTGGTTTGATTTTATTGTTTCATCTTTAAATATAGTAGTTTAAATATACTAGTCGTTTTTTACATTTCAATTCATTATTTCCATAGATATCTTTCCATTCACACTAACAATCACCCTTAATCATTATTTTTTTTTCTTATAGAAAATGATAATGGTTGGAAGTGTAAAATAAGGATAATTATGTATTTAAATTAATAATATCGTAAAATTATGGAAAACGATTAATATCTGGAGCCTGAGGTACAACTATCCATTGAACAAATAGTAGATAATAATATTTGATCCAATTGTCTCAATTTAGTGATGACAAAGAGGTGAGATACTTTTTTTCTTCGAAATCTCCGCTAGAAATTAATCATTGCTTCTCGTCTCCATTTTTTAATCGGAAAGAAATTTTTCCGCGATCCTTCAACTCGTTTCCCCCTAAAGATTTCTCACCAAATTTCCAATTCTCCATAAATAGGAAAAGCTGAAAACGAACAAGAAAGACACAAAGAGAGAGTATCATATAGTGGTGGCGACGCAAAATGAAGTACGAAGATGTATATTTATTTAATAGGTTTACAATTATGTAACATGTTTTAATATAATATTAAAATAATGATGAATATTTTATATTTTATTCATAAATATATATATATAAATTGAATAATCTATTTATCTATAATATAATTATGATTCGATATATTATTTAATGAATTAATAATTCAAATAATATTTAAATAGTTTATAAAGCGTAAAAAGGTTCGGAAATTTCCGGTGGGGAGGTCTATCCCCAATGAAGGTCAACTCTTGTCTCAATAAGAAATACAACATTTTAGGGTTTTAGTTATCTACTCCCTCCGTATACGAATAGATGACGTTTTAAGAGATTTTTTTTTTATTTCAATAGATAACGTTTTATAATATCAATGTAAAAATTTACATATTTATCCTTTTATCTCTCTTCTCATTCAAAACAAAAATTAATTAAATAAAATAAAATAAGGGTAAAACGGTAAAATGAAGATAATATTTGTCTTAAAAGTAGTGCTCCTTGGTAGTAGTGCAAGTCTCCAAAACGTCTTCTATAAGAAGACAGAGGGAGTATAATATAACTATGATTCGATATATTATTTAGTGAATTAATAATTTAAATAATATTTAAATAGTTTATAAAGCGTAAAAATGTTTGGAAATTTCCTGTGGGGAGGTCCATCCCCAATTAAGGTCAACTCTTGCCTCGTTAAGAAATACGACCTTCTAGGGCTTTAAAGCTTTTATGTATGTGTATGTATTTTATGTAAAGTAATATGTTACGGGAAAAAATTCATATGTCAAATTTCAATTCGTTAATCAAGATTTGTTGGTTTAGTGACTATTACGGTGGATACTTATACTGGTTGATGGGGTATTTATATTGGTTGATGGAGGACCATCTCCCATAAGAAGAGCTATTTTCGTGACAAGGAAAAAAAGACAAGAGGAAAATCACTCTTAGTTTTTTTATCAAGGAAGCATCATTTGACAAAAAATTTCTGAAGCTTGCTAAAGAAGTTAGGGACGACAAGGACAAAAACAAAAAGAAATTTAAGGACCAGAAGAATCCATGGAAGAAGATTGATGATCATATTATGCCAATTTAACCTTTATCGTTAGACCAAATCAATTGTGCAATTGATTTAGTTGGATGTGTTCAAAATTTTAATACAATCTTGATTTAATTTCGTGTTTAATCTATTTATATATATAATAGTTGAAGTCTTTCTATAAATTTTTGACAAATTTGCTTTTAAGATGATTTGTATGCTGCCACATCATCATTTTATATAAGTGGCATAGAGGTTGATTTTGTAATTAATTTTACCTCAATATAGGTAACGATAGTCGGCAACTACATTATATCTTAATTAAATTTCACTATTGAAGTACTGCAATACAATAGCAGTGTAGATCAAACAAAAAAATACGTTATCAATGCCTTTATCATAAACAATTGAAGGCAATACGATAGTATCACCAATAAAAAAAATACGTTATTATCAAAAATGTCGATCTAATTAACATTATAAATGTGAAATTATTATTTTTTATAGATGTTCCATAAGGTTAGTTTTAGGCACGTCAAAGATTCATTTTTTCAAGAAATTTTTATTTCTATTTTTTTTTATCTCTATCCCCATATTTGGCCTTTACTTTTGTTTTCCTTATTCGATTGTTTTGATTCCAATACATATTTTTTGTTCGTTCTATTTCTTTTACCCCTAATGCTAAAGATTTATTTGTTCTATTTTAAGAGTGCAGGTTTAGAAAATCTCATCTTTTGTAGATAAGGTTTGTATTTGGTAATATTTTGAAGTTTTGGAATTTGGAAAATCTTCTATGTAGTCATCAATCATCATATATAGTGGTCAATGCGTAGGTCTACCATATATAAGTGTTTAGAATATATTAAAGATAAATTTATGTTTCGTATAAATGCATTTTGCTTTATTTATTTTTTTAAATATTCATGTTAAAATTGAACCAACTACAATATAACAGTGTATAATTTTGCAAAATTTCTTATAAAAAAATATATATTAAAGTTTATTCGGCACTCTAATGAAAGTCGCATTTCAAAAATATGAAAATAATTATGTGGTTTGATTTGAGCTTTCCTTTCCTTTTATTGTTTTAGCGTAAACTCTTTTAATTTACAATAATGTGTTATTTATATATACATATACATATAAATGGTGTATGATCATAATCTTTATTGGAAAGCAGTATTAAAATAAAGTAGTTTTTGACATCATATTTTATTTTGTATTTTTAAATATGATCGTTTCAATGAAGTTAGAAAGTTGATAAAAAAAGTGAACAATATTATCGGACTTTGAGCATGAGTAGCCATAGATATGTCACTTATTTTATGAAATTAATAATAATTATTGAGTTCTATCAAAGTTTATAATTAATTTATAATTTCAATATGTTTTGATGTTATAGCATAAAATTAGAATTTGATGTTATGATCTCATGTAACGTGTGGGTCGGTGGCTAGTTAGATTTAATCCTCTCTGGTTTGTTTTTGGCAGATATATGTGTTCTTTTAGGCTTTTTAAATTCTATTTGTAAGTTATCTTTTGAATTAAGTGAGTGTCAATAATTGAGGGGTAAATGTCGTAACCAATGAGAATTAAAAGAGTTGTGGTTATCCAGCCTTCTCGTCTTTATATTTTCATTTTCAGATTTTGAGTTGAAAATTAGAAAAAGCAAAAGCATCTAGTTTTGAGAAAAATTTAAAAGAAATCTAGGCTTGATTGTTGTCTGAAAATAATCACTTTCGCGCCGCTTGTTTTCAATCCGTTATTTTTACACAGTTAGATTGTAACGAGTAAAAGTCGAGTTTCGTTCATTAGGAAATTGTGAAATTGGTCTTATTGAAAAGAGGACTAGACGAGCTTTGATATGACTACTAATTTGCCTATTTTCTGATCTCTTAAAAGTCCGTAATTATTGTTGCAAAGTGAAACTATTTTCTGACAATTCTAGTATCACTGGATTCGTTCTTCCTCGATTTAACCTCGACAATTTGAGGTCTCCCGACTACAAATCGGCATCGCTAGACGTCAAGGGGTTGCCTTTTTAGGGATGTAATTTTTTGAATTACTTGGGATGAGGGAGAAATACTATTTTTTGTGTAGTCCAAAATTGTTGAATAAAAAAGAATCAATTCGTCAATAAAAAACCACATGTCGGATTTCGATTCGATAATGAAATCTTCAATTCTGTAAGACGATAAATAAGATTAGTCATTAGGATACTTGCCGATCAAGTTGTTTGATATGATTTGATTATCAGTATTAACTAAGAGGCATTTCTTGTATAGAACTGCCATACACATCTCTGTAAATTGGATAAAGAGCACATTGTGCAATTGCAATAATACACAGAAAATTCCAAGCCATTCTATTTGTATTATGGCTGAACCGCAAAGTCCCCAATCGGGAAAAAAATATTGCCCCCTAAGTTGCCCCATTTCCTATCGGGACCCCATTGGATGGACATCACTACCTCAATTTAAGAAAACTGGCAGAATCCGATAAAAGAAAATACTCCTACTATCAGGAAATTTTTGTTTAAGAATTCATAGACGACCTGTCAAGAAATTTGACTAGTCCACAGAACTTGCAAAACAGAACAACTGAAAACATACACGATCGAGGCAGCTTTCATTAAGCTCTAACAACACCAGGCGATTTAATTAGTCTGGCAGCTGCAAGAATCAAAATCAGGAAGAGCTGATCCTCATCCATGAACAAGTTTTGGCATAATTCAACCCTGGACAACCATTTCAATAATAATACAAAGTAAATCATCCATTGTCACAAAAGATACATAACATATATAAAGAAACTGCGAATATGTCTGAAATGTTGTCTAGTTATTTTGCCAGGATGATTCAAACGATCTCAATATGTTAATACCATGGGGCATTAGCTAACAACTGTGCAAATTTTTGCGGACAAGTTAGAATTTTCTTATAGATGGCATCAATGTTTGCTCTTAAGCTGGTGATTTTAGAATCCGTTTTCTGCTTTGTTGATGTCAGCCTGTCCAACTCAATCATCAACTCATTGATCTTGTCCTTGATGATGGAAATCTTACCTTCCAAATTGGATGCCTCGAGTACTTCCTCAGTCACCGCACATTCCATTTTCTTGAACTCCGTAGCCATTTGCTCTTTCTCAGCCTTGATTGAAAGGAAGGAACTTAATATCTCTTGCAATGGAGCAACATCAAAACCATCATCTCCAAGCTCATGCAGTACTTGTATAATTTTATCAAAACTACTTTGCGGATCATCGCATTTCAATACAGATGTCATCCTCACTGCTTTTTCAAAGGTCGCCATTTTACCTAAAGCTGATCCTTCACGCTCAAGCTTCGGATGACTGTTTAAAGATTGAAAATGAGGATTTTGGGGGAATTTTCGAAATACTTGCGAAGATTCCATTACTTCCCACAGAAATAACTTATTCATGAATGGTAAGCCTTGATTCTCATTTTGCACTCTCCTCGCCTCCATCCCTGGATCTTGTATTTCATGTCCAGCTGGTCTTTCCCTTGAACTATTCCTACAATCCATCCATACAATCCAAGATAGTCATAATTTGATACTCTGATCTTGATATAAAAAAAAATGCAAGTATCAAAAGTGCTAAAAGTTGTACCTGATTGGATTGCTTCTCTCATCCCTTGTAGAAGACTTTTCCTTATAGGCTCCTGAAATAAAATAAAGAAAAGAAAAGAAAAAAAAGAGTGTTGCATTGTATCCGTAAATTACTGTGTGAACTTTAAAACAAGTTTGCCCCAGAAACATCTATGAAACCGAAATATATGCATCACTCTAGAGAGCATCATCACAAGAATACACAAAAACATTAAAAGATTCAAACTTTATATCTTGTGAACCACGAAATGCAGCCTATAAGTGAACATTCTCACCAATCTGACTCGTGATGCAGTAATCTCTCTCTTCGTCTCAAGACCAAAGAACGGTTCAATCAAACTAGTCGGTTCAATTAGTTAACTCATGAGTACTTCATAAAGACGTGTATCTAATCTAAAACGTGACATTACCAAAGTGGACGAGATGCTTCCTTTACAATTATTATCACAGTGATCGGCTTCGGCTCCCCTGAATCAATTCACCACAGACCGAATTACAAAACCGGGGAAGCAAATCACGAACAGCTCTCTCTCTCTATCATAAAAAAAAAAAAAAAAAAAAAAACACCTCTCTCTCTCGGCAATGGCGATAAAGGCACCGTCCGCTACCGGCCTCAGCGTGGCTTCACTGTTTCAATCCTCGACGAACAGACCATCGCCGGCGAGAGCTTCACTTGCTTTCAAATCATCCTTCTTTGGCAATGAAGGTACCTCAGTCCTTCACAGCTTCACTATTCTGATGAACCCAAAGCTCCATAACTTCACTTTAATTTCAATTCCGCTTATTGATTGCTGTGACTTGAATGCTCCGAACTCTAGAATCTGTTATCTAGCATTAACATCTGTTTGCCTGGTTCGCAATTTCAATCCAATGAGGTTAAATTTTTCCGGTTTGAACCGTTGAATAACATTTGTAATGCATGTTGATACTTATCTGTGATAACTAGATGACTTGTGGAGGTTTTAGTAACTTTTCGATCAAAACATTTTTCACTCCTTGCAGTGGGAGCTCTTAAAGTGATGCATTTACGAGTAGCTTATTCGGATACGTTGAGATGTAATGGCCATGGAGGGGAGCTGCTGGCGCTAGTATGAATCTTTTTGGTCGATTTGCTAGAGTTGTCAAGGTTAGTTTTGGTTGAGTCATATCGTGTGTGTTTTGTGAGTGCTTTGAACTTCTAGCTTTCTGATTGATCCTTTCTCTTTTTTTTTGGTTCCACCTGTAGTCATATGCAAATGCAATATTAAGCTCCTTTGAAGACCCAGAGAAAATTTTAGATCAAACTGTTCTTGAAATGAATGAAGATTTGACAAAGATGCGTCAAGCTACTGCTCAGGTATCTGCAATATATCCTTTTGAGCTCATTGTGGACTCTACAACACATGTTTTATCCCTTTAACGGAATGGGATGGACGAATTTTCAATAATACATTCAGATAAAGTAACCTTAGTCTTATGCTAATCTCATAATGAAAATATATATTTGACGTAGCCCCATTTTTGTGAAGGTCTTGGCATCCCAAAAGCAACTAGAAAATAAATATAAAGCTGCTCAACAAGCTTCTGAGGATTGGTAAATTCTTTAAGTGATGGGTTTATCTTATGCCTAATGTGCGTATCTGTGCGCCTCCACCTCCTCTGATATTCTTGATATCGTGTTAGGTACCGAAGAGCACAACTTGCGCTTTCTAAGGGAGATGAAGATCTTGCTCGTGAAGCATTGAAGAGACGAAAAACTTTAGCTGTAAGACTTTCTTATATGGCAACCGAGTATAAATTATACCTTTCCATAAACTGTGCGCATGTGAAGTTATCTAGGAGAGTTGGATACAGAACCTTACAAGTTGTCATCTTATGCAGTAGTAAGAGTACTTTTAGCTGTTATTAGGTGGCTAAGAGGTTTAAGTGCACATGTGTTGTGTTATAGGACAATGCAAGTTCTTTGAAGGCTCAGCTTGATCAGCAGAAAGGTGTTGTTGAAAATCTTATTTCCAATACTCGGGTAGGTTTCCCTTTCACTCCTTAATCTTTTATGTTCTTGGTTTGTCTCTATTTATGTTTTTGGCGAGCTTGCGCATTCCTCTGTGTGTATGTGGTGTGCTTATCTTGGTAATACCCTCCCAAGAGTAGTGATCTTGTTTTCTTCTTTTGCGACTTATCCGTGTTCATTAATTAGTCACGGTTGTTCTATCATCACAAAACTGACATAGATTTGTAAGTTTAACTTGGAATGAGTCATGCTTGTTTGCTGGTCATTAATCTAAAATAAACATGGACTTATTGGATATTTAATTTGCTCTGAGGCCACCATAGTTGCTCCTTTCAACCTGTAAATGACTTGGTAGTGTTTAGGTAGGCCTATAAACAACTGAGTTTTTAAATGTGTAGTTGGAAGAAGATAAAGAAAGACCAGGAGGTTATGCGAAAATGACTTTGTAATTTTGTCCTTCTTTCATTACCAGCTCCTGGAGAGTAAAATACAGGAAGCAAAGTCAAAGAAAGACACTCTCAAAGCGCGTGCTCAGTCTGCAAGGTTCATCTACTTTCAGTTGCTTTCCTGTTTCACAAGCAAGCTTGTCACACTAGAAATCATAAATAGATGAATAAATTTTTTACTGGTGATCTTCTTGTTAGGACTGCAACCAAGGTGCAGGAAATGATTGGAACAGTGGACACAAGCAGTGCCCTTTCAGCTTTTGAAAAAATGGAGGAAAAAGGTCAAGAAGTGATAGTGATATGAACACAATTTTATTATAATATTGGGCCCTAGATGCTATTTTTAATTTGTGCAAAAATACAGAATCTTTAATGATCAATTTTCTGGTGCCTAATAATTATATCTGATCCTGCAGTGTTGGCTATGGAATCTCAAGCAGATGCCCTAAATCAATTAACCTCCGATGATCTTGAAGGAAAGGTAAAAACATATACGTTTGTATTTTCTTACTTTTCCTTATAAACTCTTCTCTTTTTTTCTTTCCTTTTCGGATTATACCATTACATTACAAGAGTTAAAAAGTAGCTTTTTGGTTGCTGCAAAATCCTTTTTCTTTCGAGATTTTTAAACTGTCATGACGCTAATTACGAAATTCTGACTTCATTCGTAGTTTGCTCTGCTTGAGAGTTCCTCTGTTGATGATGATCTTGCCAACTTGAAGAAAGAGCTGTCTGGGAGCTCAAAGGTTTTTTTCCCTACTACTACTCTAGATCTTATTATTGTTTTCTAAAACTAAATGACATCATATTCTCGGTAAATTAATCACATGAAAGGTTTTGTTGCTCTGGTGGTTTAACAGAAGGGAGAGCTTCCACCTGGAAGATCATCTTCAAGAGCTGCATCTCCTTTCCAAGACACAGAGATTGAGAAGGAGCTAAATGAATTGAGGAGGCGAGCAAAGGAATATTAGATTTTCTCTTCTAGTGAAGTGATTCTCCTTGCTAAAAGAATTTTGCCTAAGAATGCCAAGATTATTTCTTTCAGAAATGGACATGAAGCATTTTGTGTTATTCATGGATTAATCTACCGGTTGGTGTTTCA
This sequence comes from Rutidosis leptorrhynchoides, assembly GCF_046630445.1. Taxonomy (NCBI): domain Eukaryota; kingdom Viridiplantae; phylum Streptophyta; class Magnoliopsida; order Asterales; family Asteraceae; genus Rutidosis; species Rutidosis leptorrhynchoides. The sequence goes on from NW_027266572.1 coordinate 21,452, forward strand.
AATAGGATGCACAGATGTTGCTACTTTTTTTTTTTTTCTCCTACTTTGTAAAGAAGCTGCTCATCTCCTTGGCCCTCGGATTTATAATCATCGAGGTTTTATTTGTCAGGCAATATCTACGTTGATGTCTAGCGTTGATAGAGTTCTTTAATGTAATGAGACAAACATCATCATGTTGATTTTTGTGTATAATAATAGGTAAATTACAAGACCAGAATTTATGTTCAACGACTCACTTATAATATGTAGTTCAATGCTCGCAAAATACTTTTTTTTTTTTTTTTTTTGATATCGTAAAAAAACCTTTAACAGCGAGACGCTATATAGCTTAAATATATTCTCTATACTTCAAAAATATACTTCTTCCGTCTACAAATAAATACAATTTTTTTAATTTTTCTTCCTACATTTAAAATGATGTTTTTAGTCGGTGAATATGTGCATTTTGTCTTGAATATATTTTGAAAGATTAAAAAAAATATATATTAATAGGCAGAGGTAGTAATACATTCTCTACGACAGGGCCACGTTATATTAAGAGGGTACTCTGGCACCCCTACAATTTTGAAAACTCCCTATAAATGTCAAAAAATTACAAAGAGGCCTCCCTAAAAGAAAAGGTTTTGGCCCTTGTTCAATTTTTTTTCTTTTTCTTTTTCTCAATATATACATATTTGGTCCTTATATTTCTTTTATTGTATATCCTTGGCCCCCTGAATTAAAAAAGTCTGGTTCCATCCCTGAAAATAACAATGAACACTGTTTCATGCCATCTCCAGGAAGTCGAGAAAGAAATGATTGTTTGTTCTGGTATATTTCCCGTTCCATATACTACTCTTTTCGTCCGTGAAAGCAAAAGTCAACGCGAATGGTTGTGAAGCCAGCGCCGTACAGAATGAGACTCTACTCTCAATCCATATATACAGTGGGACGTTGACCATGTCACCTCGAGCCATGCTTCAAAGTCAAAGTTTTCAACAGCCTGTGCTGTCAGCCATAATGAAGCATTAACTTTCCGATCCATATTAATTTTAAAGTCCGCCTAACGATCAATCTATACATAGAAGATCTTATAAATAATGGAAAGATTTTTTTAATTGGTCTAAATTATAATTTAATTATAAATTTTATTGTTAAATTAACATTCAACACATGTCGTTTTATTAACGAATAGTAATTTGACGTATGTATATAAGAATTTTTTATTTAATTAGATTTCAAATTTGAATTTTAAATTAATGATATTTTTTTTTTCTGTTTTACAATAAAAACATAATGATTTCTAATAAAATTCTACCAATTACTTTTTCTATTAATAATTTTATTCCTAATCAATTTTCTATCCATTATTTTTAAAAAATTCTAATAAAATTATAATATACTATTTTTTTTATATTTGTATTAAACAATTTTTTCTAATAAAAAATTATTATATTCTTTTTTTCTATTCCTAATTAAAATAGGCGCATCTTCTTTTTTTCTTATTCAAGCGGGTATATTGTTAAAAAAATTATTCCTAATTAAATAATATTATATATTATTTTTTTCTATTTTTTTATTAAACTATATTCCTATTTTAAAACTTTGATTATAATTAGGTTTCAAATTAAAATTTTAAGTCTATAATTTTTCTTATTCTAATTAGAAAATCAAAACACAACAAAAATATATTCCTAATAAAATTATAATACACTATATTTTTTTCTAATTTTCTTATTTAACAATTTTTTCTAATTAAAATCCATTATATTTTTTCTATTCCTAATTAAAACAGACATATCTTCTTTTTTTCCTATTCAAACGGGCATATTGCTAAAAAAAATTATTCCTAATAAAATCCGCTATGTTTTTTTCCTATTATTAATTAAAACGGACATATCTTATTTTTCAAACAAAAAAAATTTTAATTCTAATAGGATTATAGATTTTGAAATAAAATTAAAATAATTCTAATTGATTTAAAGTTAAAATAATTTTCTTTTGATATAATATTTGACATAGATTTAATAATGTTTAATGCAAATAATTATTATATAATTATTTATAATATATATTTAAATTATTTATTTTTAAAGATACGAACGGACGGACTCACTGATTAGTTATTATCGATTCTAGAATTAGAAATTGAGACAATCAAACCTAATCTTTATCACTTTTTTTTTTGATAATCTTTATCACTTACTTGATCAACTATATAATGGAAGAATTATGAACTATAGCTGACCTTAAATGCAATTTGGACTTTGGAGGGTAATATGTTGTGTAAATGGTCGACCCGACCTCACATAATAAAATTGCCTCAATAGGATATTTTCGTTTCTAAAGTTAAAATACATACTCCTAATAAACTTTTACATAAAATTTTCTTAAAGATGACTTCATTCATATGAAAAGAAATGTAACTATGTGGAGTAAGTAATAAAATTGCACGTGAACATCTAAAATTTATTATGGATAGAAAGAATTAATTCAATACAATAGAATATTTAGATAACGATTTTCCTTTTATATCAAAAAAGAAACTATGCAAGTAATGACGTATTAAAGTTTTCCACGAAACTTTTTTAACAAAACAATGTTGTCGTTTGTGTGAGACGGAAATAATACATTTTTAAGTAATATATATATTTTACATCAAATATTTTACTTTACTATAAATATGGTTTTCAAAATTATTTAGGAGATGAATGTATACGTACTCGGTACTCATCATATGGTGATAGTGATGTACTGAGTTTTTTTACTAGTAATAAATAAAAACTGCATTAAGCACACTTGTGGTCGACATTTTAAATAACAATGTGAAGCAATTAAGCAAGTAATTCTATTCTATGGTCAACCACGTCGCAATCATGACGGCTATCGAGATTTATTTTATCATTTGGTACGTTGACCAAACACGAGCTGTCCGTTAATTTGTCGACTAGTTGAAGCTTCAATTTTTATTTTCGACAAACTTGAACTCCTCGAGCTTAATTTAATTACTCACATAAAAAATAAAATAAAAAACACTTAATTGCTCACATGACTTTTACTTTGCTTTCTTACTAATAGAGGAATTAGTATTATGGTTCAAGAACCTAAATTGTTGAGGTGAAAATCGAACAGTAAATCAATTGTTTTTATCCAGGTGAAGGTGAAAATCGAGCAGTAAAATTTTCTTTGTTTGAAAATGGGTCAATTTTAAGGTTTATTGGTTTCCCTTTGCTTTCTGTGAATGAATTGTTCGGATTAAGGTTGACTCCATTCAGCTTGCACAATTGGATTTGATGAGCTTAACTTCAAAACAAGTCGAAAGAAAAAAATAAAAAAACAAATGAAAGATTTGCAAATAGCCAAATTCCATCTTCCTTCCACGACAATAATTTAATCCCCTGAATCCTAGTAACCTGGAAATTGTGTCATTTAATATAGATATCACATAACAGGACGACGTTCATAGTTTTGTTTCATTAGAAATATGGGTCCAACCTAATACCTCATATTTTGTGTTTAAAAAAAAAAAACCTCATATTTAAAATTGATATTTTTTTTAAACCTTCAAAAAAAAAACAAGGACTAAATCTCACTACAGAAAATAAAATTCGATTCTATATGAAAAATAATCATTTATGTACTTTCATATATGAAAAATAATTAGGAAAATCTCAAAGCTTCTGACTTATGAAGCAACATTTATTGTAATCTTCACAAAATGAAACTACATTTCAACTTATTATTTATAACTATAGAAAAATACTATAGTTACGCACTAGATTAATTAAGTTTAGCTGGATTTGATAATTACAACTGTGATGATTAAGAAAATCAATAGATTAAGGTGTATAGAACATGGTAATATATTTTTTTTTGAAGTTAGAACATGGTAATATATTCAAGCATGAATGTAGCACCATAAATTTAATAGCCGACGTTGATCAAACGTGCAACTGGAACTTTTTTATTATAATTAATTTGAATCATAAATTATAGTTGGTCTGATTTCATTAGAAAAACTGAAACAATATAATTTAGTCCACATTTTGTCTGAATCAAACAAAACAGGTGGAATTGTTCATTCATTGTCTATAAAAATTTGTTCTATAATCATGTAAAAGTATTCAAATTGAATCAGTAAATTTATTTTTAATATGTACGTAAGCTTGTAAATAACAAGCTAGTTAGGTATTAAATTATACTCTCTTCGTCCCAAAATAGATATAATTTTTTACATATAATTTATATTAAAAAGTTTATATCTATTTTGAGATGGAGGGAGTATTTAGTGAAATGGCATTCAAATGAATCAAATTAGTAAACTGTGATTAGAGTGCCATTCAATGTTTTAATCTCATCGTCTCCCAAAAAAATAAATCTTTTAAATTAATTATACTTTTCATTTTGAAAAGGAATATAGTCTACACGTAATTGTTGTTCGCTGGATGAATCAAAAGACAAATCACCGCCGTATCTATTTCTTTTTTCCTATGAAATCTTGTTGATTTGTTCCAAGAGATTCTTAAACGCCATGTAATTAGGTTAGTTAAACCAGTACTAGTTATAGTTGACTTAGAGTTAAGTTTCTTTCGAGTTTATGTTTTTCATTTCATTTTATTTGTTCGTCTTAATAGGTATATCTTGTTGCTTCGTTTAGATTTTCTTTTTCCGCGATGAATTCTTTGGTTTTATCCCAAACCCAATTTGACATTGTTTTGAAATCCAATAAAAAGATAAAATATTCTCTTTAAGGAGAAAAAGACTTACTTATGATTAATTAACTAATCACGTTATTAATACAAGTGGGATTTTTTGGCTCGTTACCGTCCCCGTCCCAACAACAACAGCCCACAACTAGTAATTTAAATGGACCCCACAAAAAAACATGTTCATTAGAAAAGTCAACGCGTCCCCTTCCCTTTGTTCATACATACACGCAAGCCATAGGCAGACCTCAAAGTTTCTTCCTTTCTTTGTCTCGTTCCACGATCAACTCGAACAACAAAAATAAAATTATTCAAATCTGGATTGATAATTTTATCTTTCATTTATGGGATCCTTCTTGTTGTTCTTCCTTTTATCTTTCACACTCTTAGCTTCTCCGATTTCATCAGGTCCATTATCGACTAACTCCATCTCTGTACCATTCACAGCTTCAAATCTCCTATTCGTTGACAACTCTGGAGCATTTCTGATCTCTACAAATGGAACTTTCAAAGCATCCATCGCCAATCTTAAACAAGAGACTGAAAGTTACTACTTTTCGATATTTCATTCAGACTCGAACGTCATGATTTGGTCTGCGAACCGGAACCGGTCCATTTCAAAATCCGACCAGCTCCAGCTCACCTCCCATGGTCTCACGATCGTCGATCAGTCCTCAAACGTCACCGTTTGGTCAACTCCGAAATTGGGTTCTAATTCTAAAGTCTCAGTAATGCAACTGCTGGACTCTGGAAACCTTGTTCTACTGGACGAAGACAATATCTCTCTGTGGCAGAGTTTTGATTATCCGACAGACACAATTGTGGTCGGTCAGAGGTTGGCTGTTGGAAAATCTTTGGTCGGAGATGTCAAAGACGGGAACTTATCTGTCGGGGAGCATAGCCTGGTTGTTACAAGTGGGGATGCGATTTTGCAATGGAATCAGATGACTTATTGGAAGCTGTCGATGGAGACAATGGCTTTTAAGGACTCTAGCGGAGCTGTCTCGTTTTTGGGATTGAACGGAACTGGTTTGTATCTGTACGGTGACGACGGATCAACGGTTGTATTTCAAGTCATCTTGCAAGAGACAGAGAACTTCAGGATTGCGAAATTGGGTTATGATGGGAAATTCGTCGTAACCCGGCTCGTAAACAATTCTCAGACCGAAGAATTTACTATGCCTGCTGATAATTGCAAGATTCCATCATTCTGTGGGAAATATGGATTGTGCAATAATGGAGTTTGTTCATGTCTTTCAGGGTTCCGTACAAATAAGGATTCTGATTGTGTGCCAACGGATAGCTCTATTACTATGCCTAATGCTTGTATTCCAGGTCAGAATCAAACCGAATCGAATTCTTCCATTTCGTATTTGACATTGGGCCAGGGAGTCGATTACTTTTCGAACAATTATATGGAATCTGTCAAGTATGGTGCAAATTTAAGTCTTTGTCAAGATTTGTGCTCCAAGAATTGTTCTTGCTTGGGCGTGTTCTATGATAGTGGTTCTAGTTCGTGCCTTTTTATCCAAAACGATGTCGGATCATTCATCCAAAGCTCTGAAGATTCCGACCCGGATCGATCCGGTTACATTAAGGCTGAAATTCAATCTTCCCCTCAATCCTCAGCTGATGATCAGACCAACTTCCCGGAAATAGGTGTGATTCTCATCCCTGTATTCGGCTTGATCTTAATTCTTGCTGGCAGCATTGTGGCATATTATTATTGGAGAAAACAGATGATTTCGAAAATGCGTAGCGTGAAATTAGGAAGTAGGAATTCCTCGGAAGATGAGTTTGAAATGTTCTCTATAGCTGGATTGCCTGTTAGATTCAATTACGAAACACTTTCTGCTGCAACTGACAATTTCAAGAATCAAATCGGTAAGGGTGGGTTTGGTACTGTCTACAAAGGCATTCTGCCAGATAAAACAGTGGTGGCAGTAAAAAAGATAACCAATATCGGAGTTCAAGGGAACTCAGAATTCTGCACCGAGATTGCGATTATCGGTAAAATCCATCATATCAATTTGGTGAAACTGAAAGGTTTTTGCGCTCTAGGGAGGCAACAACGTTTCCTCGTGTTGGAATTCATGGATAGAGGCTCTCTGGATCAAGCATTGTTCAGTAACGGACCTGGCCCCGTTCTAGAATGGCGCGAGAGGTTCGATATTGCTCTAGGAACTGCTAGAGGGCTTGCTTACTTGCATAGCGGATGTGAACATAAGATCATCCATTGTGACATCAAGCCGGAGAATATCCTGTTGCATCACAATTTACAAGTCAAACTTTCCGATTTCGGCCTGTCGAAGCTTTTGACTCCTGAACAATCGAGCCTGTTCACGACTATGCGAGGCACTAGAGGGTATCTCGCACCTGAATGGCTAACGAATTCTTCGATTACTGACAAAACCGACGTCTACAGCTATGGAATGGTATTGTTAGAAATCGTCCGGGGAAGTAGGAATTGTGCATCGGAAACCGAGAGGCAACAAAATGTTGAGACTGGCGACGTCAGCATGAGATCGTCGCGACAAGAGCCGTCTTCCAGATGGAATTCCCGTTTAGTGTACTTTCCTTTGGTTGCGCTAGAAATGCACGAGCAAAGGAGGTACATGGAACTTGCAGATCCTAGGCTGCAAGGCCGTGCACCGATCTCGGAAGTAGAGAAAGTAGTGAGGATAGCTTTGTGCTGTATACATCAGGAGCCGGGAATGAGACCGACTATGAGTAATGTGGTGAGCATGTTGGAAGGAGGAATGGCTTTGACAGAACCTATTCTTGAACAACTCCATCATTTGCGATTCTACGGCCAGAGATTCTCGGAAGCTTCCACAATCGATGAGTCTGGAGAGCAGATGCGCAACAAGTTTTCGTTGTTTTCACCGGTAAATAATAATGATACTACTGATACTACAACAAGTGATTCGTACTTTTCATTGTCATTAATCTCCACGGAGCAGCTCTCTGGTCCTAGATGATCAAGGTTTGAAGCTATCATTACTGATTTTCCTAGTTAGTTTGAGCAGACTCTTGATTAATTAATTTAATTCCTTAGGAATTGCATCAAATAAATTCTGTTGTTAGTGTTACTCACAAGAAATTACTAGAGCTTGTTTATTTTATTTAAATGATGTGATATGTAAATACATAATCACTTTTGTACCAATCAAATATTAACTGTGTGATCCTTTTTGATCAATATAAAAGCCCTGTCATGGTCTAACATCTTTACATTTTAGAATACTTTTCCTAGTTATTGTAGGAATTCTTGAAATTACTACAAGTTTGCAAGACATCACTTAGAACAATTTTAATTAGTACTAGTGAACAGATTCTTAGTTAGTAGGGAATTCAAACAAGTATTGTAGTTTATTACCAGGTTTGTGTGGCTTATTTCGAAAGGCGGAGCGTTATGGGGACCGTTAAGAATTCAAGTCGCACCGTGGGTTTTTCATCATAAAACTTGACTGAAATCTATTAAACTGAACGCATATATAAAACTATTTTAATAACTAAGTTTTTTTTTTTCATTATCAAACTTAACCCATATCTATTAGTAATTGAACTCATAACGTTAACATCAAAATAAAAAATAAAAAATTGAACTCAACAAAATAGTCATGTTCTGTTATATATTAAGGGAACTGGGAAGGGAGTGGGGACCATTTCTAGCCTTAGAAAACAGTTACACAAGAATGGCATGCAGCTGTATTTTCTCCATTTGGTGTTTCAGTCTTACAGAGAAATGCTCAAAATAGGTGCAAATGGCAAAAAAATAAAATAAAATGTAATACTGATTCGAAATTTAAATTTGTAGTTTCTGAAATTTCTTTAGACATTTCTTTTCAGGCCTTTACCACCTTCCAATGCTAACCAAAACTCATCTTTTAAGTTGAATGAGCTGGTTGATGCTTATAAGTTGCTCGGTTGGTGGGTTGGTGAGATCGACGAGATTTTGACTGTGATGGAAATGGCAAGATATACAGTGTTCGGTTCAACCATCCTAAAGAACATTGTCTTCACTTTGCATCTTCAGAACTCAGATCCCATTTCGATTGGGTTGATGGAAAATGGCTTAGACCACAAAAGGTAGTCTCTTTGGTTTTTATTTCAACCTGGGTTTTCATGGATTTTTGTTTCTCTATCACATAAAGCTTTCAAGTTTCAATTTTTTATTGATTTCGTTGTCTTTTAGATGATAAGAGTTTGCAACTTTATTAAATCTTTGTTTGTGGTAGGTTAATATGCATATGAATTTTATTACCTTCTCATGCTTTTGCTTAGTATAATCTGATTGAGAAACTTTATACATTATTTTCTATGCCATGTTCTTTGATTTTGACAGTTGTCTTCTTTATTTATGATCTCTCAATCAGGTATTTGAAGCCTCTAGAAAAGGCTCTTTCCCCAATTGTCTGATAATGTCTTTTTGGATTTTTGTTGATTTTTCATAAGTTTTCTGTGCGAGTATAATGTCTGCCAATTGTCTTTGACATGTTGTCCTTTGCTGTATATGTGTGATATCTGAATTTGATGTAGAAAATTGGTGGCCACCAAACAATTCCCCGAAAATATAGCAACATATGGTTTTCTTAGTGACAATTTCCCTTACTTACTATGGTAATGTTCTATTGACAGGTGGCTGCGGGTAATAAGGCTGATATGAGAGGACAAAGCTCCACAAATTCTAGGACAAGCCTGTTAGAGAAGGCAACTTCAGTTTATGGTCATTCCAACCAAGAGACAATCTGAAAAACTAGCACCTGCACCATGTTCAAATAAATAAAAATGTGGAGTAGCCCCAAGTCGTCTTCCAAGAGATAAACCAAAAGCAACACCTATTGCATCGGAAAATGAAGAAGTATCCTCAAGCTCAACACCAATGGAGGTTGACGACATGCAGCCAAGTGCTTTATCTCAGAAATTTCAGGAGTGAGTGATTTCTTTTAAGTGTGTTACTTTTTAACTAGTCTACTTCTCTACCTTAGTTATTTGATTCCAATGTTGGAAAAAGAGGTATAACAATTTACAAACATGTCGATTAATTTGAAAAGAAAAAAAAAAAACCTTAACACATTCATCATGACGGCAATGACTTAGATTTTGTTTGTGTACTTTTCTAATCTGTTTGTTGATTTATTGCCTCAAGCTTAAGCAACGCTGTGGTAGTGGATTTACCATTACTAAGAAGAAGGGGTCCCCATTGGAACAGAGTGGTAACGTTTTCAATACTTTTAAATCTGCTCTCATATGTTACTGTATACCTACAAAAATATGTGTTCTTCATCCAAGTGACATCAGTGTATCTCCCTTTTGGCATTTAGGCAAAGATCGTGATTAAATGGTTCAAAAGGGCTCTAATACTGAACTTGAGCAGCCTAGAACACAAGAAGTGAAGTCTACCACCACAACTACAAGGGACTCCAAATGCATAAATTTTCCCCACATGTCCGGTATTTATTTGAATTAATCCTTGATCCTAATACCAAAACTACTGCTACTTGTCCAGATCATTATATGAAAAGCCTAGTAAAAAAATGAGATATGTTTTGTGTTGTTAGATAAGCAATGGAAAGAAAATGTCCCTCATGTGTTGCCTTCAGTTACGGGATAAGGTGGACATGGCTACAGTGGGGATTCAGTCAGTAAATGCCACCCAATGTACTGGTAAGAGTGAAAACTCTAACCATCTCTCTTGTCTCGGCTTTTAGTATGTAAATTTGACTGCTTTTGTTTTGCTGTATGTTCATCTTGAACTCAAAAAATTTCCATATTAGAAAGTCCAAAGAAAGAATCTGCGTGGCTATTTGACATTACTACTGCATCATGTTTAATTTATATTAAGATTTAGCATCTCTCCGACTATGCAAATCAATGGAAACACTCGTATAAAAAAATTAAATACAATTGTTTACTAGTCTTTTTGCTTTCTACTTTCTGCGCTCATTTCAGGATTAACTTTTTATTATACATAAAAAAGCTGAACTTTCCAAATACATCAGAAAGTATATAGTTACTCCGTCTCACAATACATAATATTCTTTCCGTTTCATAATACATGATGTTTTGATTTTTTTGATATGGTATAATTAATCAAGTGTATTGAGGATATTTTTGTCAAAAAAGATTATAAAAAAAAAAGTCATATATGATGTTTTGCTCTATTTGAAAATTTTAAATTTTTTTTTAAGAAAATACCATCAATACATCTTACATCATACCAAAAAAATCAAAAGAACATGTATAAAAAGACATCTACAACCCAAAATTATCAAACCTAAGAAAATGGAAGAGATACGGTCTAATTTTTCTATGTAAAGACCTAAATTAGACGAGATTTTAAATTTCCAACATTCATCTTCTTCAAGACAGTACTATATAAAATTACTAATTAGAATTTCCAATTTCTAACATGCTATATGTTCACCTAGAAGTTACTTTTGAAATTGGCTTTATGAAAGTCCATACTTGGTTCATACTTGTTCATTTTGCTTGTTTGCTTATTCATCGTAGGTATCTTTGAGTATCTCAACCTACTAGACGAGCTAAATCACCACGTCAATTTTAATGATTATTTTTTTAATGAAAAAAATAAAAATAAAATGGACAATTAAAGGGGAGTATGTCTTAAAATTAATCAAGAAATTCAATTCCTTGGTCACAAAATTTTCATGGTCCTAACGAGAAATAAATATGGTATATAATAGCTGATGAGCCCAAGCCCACTACTTTCTTTATTTGCAAATTCATCCTCGTATTATTATTCTGCTAGTTTATTGTCCTCCTGTACATTGAGTTAGAATAGGATTTGTATCGTAAACATTGTATTATCATAACTCTCTATTACCTCACTGTACTATAAATTGAGTGTCCCGTATTAAATAAAATTAGCAATCAATTAGCCTAATCAAACAATTTCAGATATAGATTTCTGTTTGATAAAAAAAATAAAAAAAAAATGAAGGCCGAAATTTACAAAATGTAGCATCAAAAGCAAATTCCAGTTTTGAGAAAACAACTAAAATATATGTGCGTCTATTCATGGGCTGATGGGCAACACAACATGCATAAACATAATTCGAGCACATACATTAACCGTCTAGCTTCATTTGCTTACGCTTTCTAAATCAATCACCAATTAATCAAATCTTTTGGGCCTTAAAACTTCATTAATCCTTCGAAATTCGATCAATACGGATGTTGATTGCCACTCGAAACAGGAACTCCCGTCACAACATAATCACCACAGTAATTACTTCTCTGATCTCCAGCCAATGATGTTTCCAGAAATCTTAACTCTGTCTTGGACGAAGAACATGATGAATATCCATCCACTTTATTCGTCATTCCTCCATTATTGTTATCGACATAGTTGTTATTTGTAGGCCAAGCGACTAGTAATCTTACTGAAAGATTGATTATTCCGTTTTTGTCTCCTTTAGAGTTTCTTAGCCTGTAACTCAAGCAATGCAAGTAAGTCTCCGGCACGCAACCTCCAATGAAGTCGGATAACGAAATGTTTGCAGTCCCGATCAGCTTGTCGTACGAAGAAGAAGATTTTTTTGCTATGTACCTGCAGTGAAAACATGATAATAATTTTATTACCAAATAAATTAATAAATTGGACCATGAGACATACACATTACTATAGAAACACATTACGATCATAATCTTTACAAGAACCTCCTATTATCAGAAAGAAAAATGTAGTATATTAGAAGATATGTAAACAGGGTTGCGTACTTGAAATATGATTAATCAACCGAGTATCCGGGTAGGAAATTCCTCTAGTACTCCCCCCTTGGCCAATTCAAAATATCGTCAATACTCGATACATTTCCTAAAGTTGGATTTCTTCGATACTCAATCGGATACCTAAACTTAATTCAAAAAATTTCGATATTGATAAAATACCAAATTAAATAAACCCCTTTAGGTAGAATACCTCCTAAACTCAGTTGGAATGTTTCAACACTCCCTTAAGTTTCCACTTGACCCAATCCTCGAAAGATTACCTAGCTAACCCAATTCGAATAAGATTTTCCGTAACAACTAATATAGTGGGATAACAAATTCAGAATTCTTAAGATATAATTATAGTATAGCTAGATGTAAACGAGCAAATCATAAACATGACAAAATAAATTAAAATACTTGATGATCATGATTATCTTTAATTTCTAATATGGTTAAATCTCCAGCACGCATACCCGCATAAATTAAGGTATTAATCAGTAAGTAATATTCATTGGTAAAAGTACATATGCCAATTTAAACTTAAAAAATCCTACATGCATACAAGTTTTTCGATCAACTAAAACAATTAATGGAACAACTAAATGAAAATTAAGTTAGTTGATCAACCTTTGAAGTCATATATATATATTGCCAAAGGAATTACTAATAGATCGGAAATATAGAACCAGGATAGACCAATTAATATGATCATAGAAGCATTTAGGTTTGATTATAATAGTATAATAAGTGGACACTCAACTGATAAAGAAACATATCATAAAAAAACAATATCCTGACTTCACTCAGAACCACCTTGAGTCTTTGCTAGTAATAGAAAAATTATTCATATTGCCTCATAATCGATCCTGCAATCAGTAGAAAAACTCGCCCTTCTTCGACTTTGGCCTCACCTGAAACACAAAAGAATAAATTTAAGTCAGGAACATATCTATATCATTAACTAATTAAGAAAGCTAATTAATTAAGGGACTAAAACAGTACCATATATACAGCTAATGATCATAAACAACAACAACAACAAGCTGATTCATATTTTAAGTATATACCTGGTTGGTGTGACCACATTTCTTCTTCCTGCAGTTCACAGCACGTTCATTCAAGCGAGCATAGCACCTGATCAGAAAAGTAAATAATATTAATCAATTAATGTTAACCCAGAAATGTTATAGTAATTAAGTTGTGCATGATCAAAAGCATTTTCTAATTAAGTTGATAATATATATTAGTGTGCTTACAATGCGGCATACCATCTTAAAGGTGTTGTACTTCTTAGCCAAAGCGACCAAATGAGGAGGAATCCTTGGTTTAAACTAGCCACCACGAAGCATCAGAGCCAAGCCAAGAGTTGATCCTTAATTCACAAGTTATATATATAGATCATGTCATATATATGAATAAGGAAACATATATAAATAAATTAATTAAACTCCAAAGAAAGAAACAATAATATTCAATCCTTTATTATATACCGTATGATCAACTGATTAAGATAAAGTATCAACCGAAAAGGAAAAACTTAGATACTCATTGCATTAATTCTACACTAAATTCGATTAACAGAGGCTTGAGTGAGATTCGATCGATCGGTCATGCATAAATGGAGCTCTAATTACGAAAATAAGTTTTTCAATGATCACAGAAAACCAAACCAACTAGCCTCAATTCTACCGAGTGGAGTCGGTTATATAAATCCTCGCATTTAAGTCCAAAGATAATATGTAGGTCACATGCCATATCATAAATTATATAATATAATATCATGAATAAAATAAATATAATAAATCATGCTATATAATATAAAGACATACTATCTATTTCTATAAATAGTCTTTCTGAGCAATGATATATCTATCCTATTTCCACATATAGTTTTTCTGACCCTATAAACCTATCTATAAAAAGTCATCTACATGAATATTATGATGCCACTCTCCTCTCTCAGCTATTAACTCTTCTATAATATTTAAAATTTCTAAATCCTTTCTAACCACCCTCTTCCAGGTAAGTCTAGGTCTCCCTCTCCTCTCTACACCTATGTATATGTCCTCACATTTTCGAACATGAGCTTCTCTAGGTCTACGCCTCACATGTCAAAACCATCTAAGTCTACCCTCTCTTATCTTCTCGTATATATGTGCAACTTTTAAGTCACTCCTTATAGTCTCATTTCGAACTTTATCTCTTAGAGTGAGTCCACTCGTCCACCTCAACATCCGCATCTCAACCACTTTAATCTTGTGTTCTTGTTGCTTCTTTATCGGTCAACATTCACTCCCATATAGAATAGCTTGTCTCACTGCAGTTCTATAGAATTTTTCCTTTAGCCGACTCGACATATGTCGATCACACAAGATACATGTTGCGCTTCTCCATTTTGCCGATCCTGCTTGTATACGATGGGTGACATCCTTGTCAACCTCTCTATCTTCTTGTATGATAGACCCTAAATATCGGAACCTGTCACATCTCGGTACATCCACTCCTCCTAGATGAATTGTACTAGAAATTTTCCCTCCTCCACTGAAGTTGTAGTGCATATATTCCGTCTTATTGCGACTCAACCTGAAAATTTTCGACTCCAAGGTCTCCCTCCACAACTCTAACTTCTCGTTTACTCCCTCTCTACTTTCTTCTATCAAAGTGACATCATCTGCAAATAATATACACCACGGTATTTCATCATGGATGTGTCGGTCAGAACATCCATCACTAAGGTGAAAAAATGTGGACTTAGAGTTGAGCCTTGATGTACACCAACGGTGATCGGGAAATCAGGTGTGTCTCCTCCATTTGTCCTGACACTAGTCCGTATCCCTTCATATATATCTTGGATAAGGCTGATATATAGATGATGTATCCTTATTTGGCCAAAGCCTACTAAAGAATATTTCTAGGGACTCTATCATACGCCTTTTCTAGATCGATGAATACCATGTGCAAATCTTTTTTGTTACTTCTATATTTCTCCATTAAGCCCCTTACAAGAAAGATTGCTTCCATGGTCGATCGTCCAGGCATGAAGCCAAATTGGTTCTCAGATATCGTAGTAGTAGCTCTCACTCTATGCTCAATGACCCGCTCCCATAGTTTCATAGTGTGGCTAATGAGCTTAATACCTCGATAGTTAGCACAATCTTGGATGTCGCCCTTATTTTTAAAAATTGGGACTAATGTGCTTTTTCTCCAAGCATTTGGCATTTTGCACGAGACCATTATCTTGTTAAATAGTCTTATTAGCCATGCAATACCTGTATCTCCAAAACACTTTCATACCTCTATGGAGATATCATCCGAACCACAAGCTTTTCCATTCTTCATTTTTTTTAAAGCTTCCTTTACTTCAAGACAACGAATCCTCCTCATATATTAAATCCTTCCACCCTCAACAATAGGAGGTTCCACGAGTTGTTCCCCTTGAACTTCATTGAATAATTATCAAAATAGTTTCTCCATCTCAACTTGATATCTACGTTAGACACTAACACCTTGTTCTCCTTGTCCTTTATACATATTATCCCATTGATGTCTTTACTACTCCTCTCTTTTCGTCGGACTATTTTGTATATCTCATTTTCTCTTTCTCTAGTATCTATTTTTCATACAAGCCATCAAAGAACTCATTTTCGTTTCTTTGACGGCATTTTTCACCTCTTTAATTGCCAATTTATTCCTCTCATATGCAGATGCATCTTAAGATTTAGGCAAGTTTCGAAACAAAAGTCTATTTTCTTTAATTTTCTCCTTCCCCACATTATCCCACCACCACGCTCTTCTAGGTGCTACTCCTTTCCCCTTACAGATTCTTAATGTCGAAAATGCCACTTTTTTAATGCAACTTTTCATGATCTCCCACATAATATTTGTATCATCATCTAGACTCCAAATGTCCTCAATTGCCATCAAAATTTTCAAGTCTTCTTGTTTATTCTGGCCGCATCTCTTCTTTTCAATGAACACACATACAAGCTAATTTATCAGTTCAAAAGAGTGGGTACTTGAAGCTCAATATTGCAATTAGTCGATTTCTTTCGCTAAGCAGAATAAACAAATCGCACAAAATAATTAAACTTCATTTCAGTACTACACGTACATCCAGTAATACTGACTTTCCAGCAGAAAACAGAATCGTATAGTACTACCTTTCTGGATATCGAAGTCGGCGAGAGTACGGCCGCCGTCCAGCTGCTTTCAGGCAAAGCTGAGCCTCTGCTGCTCCGGGAAGATCATTCCTACACGCAAATATATCAGCCATTAGCTATTGATTCACACATTCATAGATCATCGTAAGAGTAAATAGAAAAAACAACATGTGAAAAGCTAGCTAGCTAGCAAGTGATTGTTCGTTAGCTCGTATACCTTTCTTGACCTGGATCTTAGCGATGATAGTGTCGATGGTGTCACTTGAATCAACGTCGAGGGTGACTGTCTTTCCGGCAATTAGGGTTTTCACGAAGATCTGCATCGTCATTTTGTTTTCTCTACGAATAAAGCAAATGTGTTGGCAGGAAATAATTAAGCAAATGATGGAGTACTCTCTATATATATACCGAGAGAGAGAGAGAGGCTTTTTCGTGCTCTCCAAGCACAAAATAAAGAAGCAAATGGCGTTAGAACAAGTGTGCCCATCAATTACATACAAATGACATTACCCTATTGGAACTCACTACATTGCAAAACAGACATGGAGTGTAAATTTGTAAATCAAAACTGTAGCAGTAAAACTGCTAGTGGTATTGTTCATCAAACAGTAATTTTGGATTGGTCTACAGACTGTAATTGGTAACCCATCTAATTCTTTATTCCACCTATTTTAACTCACCGAATTAGGACAATCTGATAGGTACTCCTAACAACCGGCAGGGAAAGTTTCAGCTGAAAATTTAAATTCTAGGACTAAAAAGCAAACACTACACAACATTACAGTTTCTGCAACCAAGGAATTCTGCTTCATAAATCGTCTTTAAATGTCTTTCTGAGACATTTTTCACCATCTTTTTCATTTCCGTGCAATTTGGTCCTTGATGACTAGAACTTGGAAGTAATCATCCAAATCTGGAATTTCCGCTGAATCTTCAGATTTTATTGTTCCATTGCTCAATCCCAAACTGTCTTGATCTAGTTAATTAGGCACCTAGTTTTTGAAGTTAATTGCTTTTAAATATATCCTTCTAAACTTCCTCGATAGACGGGATCATATTCTCCAGCAATTAATTAATATTTGAACAACAATATTACGCATTGTCGTTTTCGTCCTCTTCAAGTTTAGAAAGCTTGTAGTGCAAGATAGAGCTTCATAAATCTTACTACCGATCCGTAGCATAATTATAGATGGTATTTCGCTTTCACTCAAGTGGACATAAATCTACTGAAGACTATTGAATAAATTCATGTTCATATGAGTGAATCTAAAAATGCAAAACATCACCTATTGTGATACGGATGGAATAATAGTTTACTAGACCAGCATGTATATCCCATTAAAGAGTTTGGGGACTGTTTTGTAATCTCTAGTTTAGCAATTCTGTTCGGGTTTTGCCAGTGATCATTTATCATGTAGCAATGAACAAGCCTCCCAGCTTGTGGAGTGTAATCGGATGTTTTCTTAATTACAACTAAATGTGACTAAATATTTTAACTTATTACGGCTTAGCTATACTCGTGAAGGTCAATTTTGATCTATGACAAAAACGATTGCTACTCGTTATTGAGTCATTAGGCTTTAGGTTTGATGTAATTACCAGGATGATCAACCACATGAACGATATGGGCGAGAAGGTAGCAGGTCTGAGCGATATGCTTGATTCAGTTGACTTGGAATTTGGTATAAGAAAATGCAAAAATTAGTACTCACTACTCACACAGAGAGGAGAGTTTCTTGTGCTAAGTTTTTGGTTTGTTTTATGGCATTTAAGACAAGTACGAACCTAAAATAGAAAATAAGTAGTAATTTATTTTGCACAATTATGGTGAGCCTGTTCTCGACTATGCAAGGCACGAGAGGGTATCTTGCACCTGAATGGCTCACGAATTCTTCGATTACTGACAAAACGATGTCTACAGCTACAGATATTATTAGAAATTGTCAAGGGAAGTAGGAATTGCGCATCGAAACCAAGAGGCACCATAATGTTGAGACCGGCAACATCAGCATGAGATCGTCTCAACAAGGGCCGTCTTCTAGATGGAATTCCCATCTGGTGTACTTCCCTCTGGCCGCACTAGAAATCCACGAACAAAGGAGGTACATGAAACTTGCAGATCCTATTGCAAGGCCGGGCGCCAATCGCGGAAGTGAGAAAGTAGTGAGGATATATACCTTTATGATGTATACATCAGGAGTCTGGAATGAGGCCGACTATGAGTAATGTGGTGAGCATGTTGGAAGGTGGAATGGCTTTGACAGAACCTATACTAGAACAACTCCATCATCTGCGATTCTACGGCCAGAGATTCTCGGAAGCTTCCTCAATCGATGAGTCTGGAGAGCAGATGCGCAACAAGTTTTCGATGTTTTCACCGATAAATAATAACGATACGACCGATACTACAACAAGTGATTCGTACTTTTCATTGTCATCAATCTCCACGGAGCAGCTCTCTTGACCTAGATGATCAAGGTTTGAAGCTATCATTACTGATTTTTCTATGTAGTTTGTGTCAGAATCTTGCCTAGTTATTTTTAATTCCTTAGGAATTGCATCAAATAAATTCAGCTGTTAGTTGTTACCATAGTTGTTAAATCGGGATACGTTTGCGATTTTTATGTAGGGATTTTTTATCGAGATTTATCGTAGTATACGAGACACATTTTTTATAAGGTTAAAATCATAAATATATAATATAAATGATATATTACACATTAAATATCAAAAAAAGAAATTAACATTAATAACCATCCATCATAATTTACAAATGTATAATTATATTTTCAATTTATAAGTATTGTGAAGATATATTCATATCAGTATCACAACCAAATTGATTCTAGAAAAGCAAAAACATCACAATATTAATAAGAGTGCTACTATTTGCTAATCATTCTCCTACCATGTTCATTCATTCTAAAATTTTAATCATCTTCAAGATCAATTTTCTCATTATTATCGTCCCCATCATTCAAATTTAGGATGCCCATGAAAAAAATATAAAATTCGGTCCAAATAATAATAATCGTCTAAAATTTTTTTTTTTTTGCTCATAGCGAAAGTTTGAGCATTCCATGCTAAGGGGAGGGAGTAGCGACCATTTCTAGCCTTGGAAACATTTACACACAAGAAGAATGACATGTAACTGTATTTGATGAACAGAGGGATGCTCAAAAGTCAAAATACTGTAGGTACATATTAATACAATACATAATTATACTCCCTCTGTCCAGCTTTAATTATTTAAAAAAAGGAAATGTATAGGATTAAAAAAGTTAATCAGTACACATTAATTAAAGGCTTAAAATATTCCTACATAATTATCATTTTTTTTAAACACTATATAAATATCATTACTTCTAAAAAATTATAGCTATGAGAGTATAAATGGAAGATTCTATAAAAATATTATAAGAATTCGAAATTTGACAATTATTTTTAGACATCTCAAAATAGAACTTGTGACAATCATTCACAAATGGAGGGAGTACTAAATGACAAGAGAACGGCAAATTTTTATTTTTTTTTATTTATGTTAAAAGAATTTTTGGCAAACTTGGTAGTTGATACTATCCTTTTCGAAATTGAAATTTGCAGTTTCCGTTTAACTTGCTTTTTTCCTAACTACTGTTTCTTTCCTAATGAATGATGTTTTTTAAATTTTTTTTTGTTTTTATATAATTGACGTTTTGAGAATATCAATATAAATTTTATATATTTATCATTTCTCTCTATTTTCACTAACACATATAAATAAAAAATAATATTAATTAAATAAAAAAAATGACAAAAAAATAAAATAAAGATAAAATTTATCTCAAAAATAACGTTTTTAGTATTGATGAAAGAGAAAAAACCGTCAGTTATTAAAATATAGAGGAGTATAATTTAAAATGCACAATTAATTTTTAAAAAAATCAAAAATATTTTTGATATAAAAATTCAAAATTATAGGTTGGGATAAAAATTTTAAAGCATAAATTAAACAATAACGTGATGTGCCTACTCACTAAGCCCAGAGTTTTAGACTTTCTTTTTTTCTTTATTAATTGATTCGACACGCTACAACCAAATCATTTCCCTAGCAATAGCTGATAGCACAAATCTTGGGACAGAACAAAACAATAAATATTTTCCCGATCATTAATTAATATTTTTGAGTTAAATAACGTATTGATTTTTTAAATTTATTAAAAATTTAATGTAATTAATTATCATTATTTTTTAAATACAATAAATTTATAATAAATTTTAAAAGTGAAAAATGTAGAGTATATTTGTATATAATATTAGAGATATTTATGGACAATTCCGTTTCGAGAAATACGAAACATTTTAGTTGTCGATGGGCCCCTTAATCACATTTTAATCACATTGTAAGGGTGTCGGGTTGAGGAATATAAAACATAAGGGCTTAAATCACATTTTTGATAACAAAAGGGATTTTAAAGATAATATACTAAAAGTAACGCTTCATTTTCTCATTTCTAACCTTTGTCTTAAACATTGTTGTTAGTCTGAGAGGGTGTGAGAACTGTGAATGAAGTAGTAAAATTTCCCGTCGTCTTCTTTGGTGAATGTGCTAGATTCTTCTTCTTCTTCTTCTTCTTCGAGTTCGATCGTCGAGGCAATCTTTCTCTGTCTTTCTTTTCTTGTCTTACAACAAATTTCTTGTCGTTTTCTTTTTGTAATTTTCGGGCCTAATTTTTTTTTTTATTTGGCACAAGCTATGTTATTAGTTATCAGATTGAGCTAATTTCTTTAATCATGGTGTCATTCAGGTAGCCAAGAAGAGATTTTAGAGAATTCAACCTAGAGTAGAGTATCTTAGATTAGTTTTTACTGGAATCGGTCGTGAAGGAGCAAAATCAAGTATTGTAGTCAGAATTAAAGAAAAATGGCGAGTAGCAGTAGGCATCGTTTCAGGTTTCTTAAATTTGGTGCAAAAGTAGAAGTTTCTCTACTGATCAACCCTTCCCGGGATCATATTTCTCAGCTACAATTGTCGAAATGCAGGCGAATAAGTCTGTTGTTGAGTACGACACCTTGATGGAAAGAGATGGAAAGACACCCACTAAGAGAGCCTGCTGATTTTTCAACTCTCAGGCCTTTACCACCTTCCAATGCTAACCAAAACTCATCTTTTGAGTTGAATGAGCTGGTTGATGCTTATAAGTTGCTCGGTTGGTGGGTTGGTGAGATCGACGAGATTTTTCACTGTGATGGAAATGGCAAGATATACAGTGTTCGATTCAACCATCCTAAAAAACATTTTCTTCACTTTGCGTCTTCAGAACTCAGATCCCATTTTGATTGGGTTGATGGAAAATGGCTTAAACCACAAAACGTAGTCTCTTTGGTTGTCTGGGTTATCATGGATTTTTGCTTCAAGATAGAGATTTTTTTTTTTTATTTCATAGTGTTAAGATGATAGGTAGGTCGTATATGCATGAATTTCATTACTTATGCTTATACTTGGTATGAATGTATGATCTTATTCAGAAACTTTATATTACTTTCTATGCTATATTCGTTTCCTTGGACAGTTGTCTTCTTTATTTATGATCTCTCAATTAGGTAATTGAAGCCACTAGAAAGTCCCTTTCCTCAAAATTATGTGTTCATTATGAATAGTTACATAGAAAGAGGAAATTTCCCCTCATGACTCAATCTCGTTGCATACATTTTGTTTTTGGGCCACGTGCGTTTTTGTTACATGCCGTCTTCAAAGTTGGATTTTATTGATTTTTCATGAGTTTTCTGTGTGAGCATAACTTGTAATGGTGATTTCTTGGCATCAAAGATAATGAAGTCTGTAACTTTATTGAAATGTTTGCTTGGTCGGCTTATGTGTAGTAATTATGATCTGGTTTATAATTTTTTTTTTTTTTTTTTTTCAATTTTTTATGGTCTGCCAATAGTCTTTGACATGTTGTCTTTGCTGTGTATGATCTCTGAATTTGATATAGAAAATTGTAGCCACTAGCCACCATACAATGCCCCTAAAATATAGCAGCATGTTTCTTACAATACATCCCTTACTAATACTAATGGTAATGTAATATTGACAGTTGGCTGCGGGTAATAAGGCTGATGTGAGAGGAGGACAAGGCTCCTCAAATTCTTGGACAAGCCTGTTAGAGAAGGCAACTTCAGATATGGTCGTTCAAACCAAGAACGATCTGAAAAACTAGCATTTACGCCATGTTGAAAGAAAGCAAAATGTGGAGTAGCCCCAATCGGTCTTCCAAGAGATAAACCAAGAGCATTACCAATCGCATCGGAAAATGAAGAAGAGTCCTCAAGCTCAACACCAGTGGAGGTTGACAACATGCAGCCAAGTGATTTATCGCAGAAAATTTCAGGATTTGTGAATTCTTTTAAATGTGTTACTTTTTAAATAGTCTGGTTCTCTAACTTAGTTATTCGATTCCAGTAAAAGAGGTATTACAATTTACAAACACGTAAATTACTGTGAAAAAGAAAACTTACACATTTAGCATATGATGTCGATGACTTTAGATTTTGTTTGTGTACTTTTCTAATCTATTTGTGGATTTATTGTCTCAAGCTTAAGCAACGCTGTCTTACTAAGAAGAAAGGGTCCCTATCGGAACAGAGTGGTATTGTTTTCAATGCTTTAAATCTCTCTCTATGTTGATGTATACCTGCCAATTATGTGTTCTTCATCCATGTGACATCGGTGTATGTACTTTTTGGCATTTAGGCAAAGATGGTGGTGAAATGATTCCAAAGGACTCTAACACTGAACTTGAACAGCCTAGAACACAAGAAGTGAAGTCTACCACCACAACTACAAGGGATTCTAAATGCATAAATTTCCCCAGATGTCTGGTATTTACTTGAATTTTACCTGAATCCTCATACCAAATTTACTGTTACCTGTCCAGATCGTTATATGAAAAGCCTTGTAAAAAATGATATATGTTGTGTTGTTAGATGAGCACTGGGAATGTTTATTTGCATTCAGTAAACAGCTGGCCATGAAAGACAATGTCCCTCATGTGTTGCCTTCAGTTACAGATAAGGAGGACACGACTGCGGTGGGGATTCAGTCAGTGAATACCATCCAATATACTGGTAAGAGTGAAATCGTCTTTATCTGATCCTTTTATTTCTTTCTATTCATATTTTGTGAATTTAAACATAAATTTTGAATTTTAGACAAGGCATGCAGCAATGAAGTTATAGTGACAAAAGAAGTTGCTGTAAATGGTTGCCCTGCGGTAGAAGTTGAGCTTCCTGAAATTGGAGAAGTGGAGCCCACAACTCCAATCTTCCCTCAGCAACAGAATGTGATTCTGAATTCTGGTAAAGATATATTTAAAGTGCATCTCAAAAGGTGATATGAAAATGGTTATATAGTGCGCACACTTCTTGGCAGAAAAAAAAAAAAGCAAAAAAGATGAGGATCGTCAAAGAATGAAATACTGCATAACTTGAAGAACAAAATTGTATATCAACTTATGGTTCATCTGGACATTTTTGTGAGTGGGATAGGTGTAAAACGTATTCCTAGGATTCATTGAATTATTAAAGTATATCAAGTTTCATTATCAACACATGCAATCGATGGTTTGATATGCTTGGTCTTAGGATTGAGATTTAAGAAAGATGTCAACCTCAAGCTGTTTTTTTTTTTTTTTTTTTGTTTTTTATTGATTGTTTTCTCTTGTTGGTACTGGCAGGATACAAAGAAAAAGGTGTAGAAATGGCTAATGTAGTATCAACTATTCCAAACTCAGAAGAACCTTGCTGGTATGGCATTCAAAACAACTCTTGTAATTAAAATTTATACTTCAGTCATTTGTATGAGGGAAAAAAAAAAAAAGAAAGAGCTAGATTCCATAGTAGGACTGAGAAGTTTGCGTGATTCCAGGGACACACCAGCCATAATGGAATCTGATGGCACGAGCATTCTGAGTGATTCCAGGGAAACACCATTTGAGAAGTCTTCACAATTTTGGCAATTTGTGGAATCCTTGGATGTATTCCAAAACATGCCCCAAAAGCCTCATTTCCGCCCTTTGGTTAAGGAAAAAGAAGGGATGCGTGAAGCATATGCAATTGGTCTGATGATGAACTTTTCTGACATTGTGCCGAAGATATCTAAGTTGTGATACGATGATCCTGAAACCATGTTTGACACACATTTAGAAGTTCTTCTCGAGCTGGAGAAACATGGTTTTGATATTGCACCTCTGGAGAAGCGTCTGAGAGAGTTGATTTCAACCAAAGTCGATATATCACAACTTCAAATACAAGAAACAGAGACCAATGCGAAGGTCAAGGACGTAACTGATTAAAAAACTAGGATTGTGGAGGAAATAGATGGGTTTGTCAAGAATATTGATAAGCATGCTAATAGGATTGATGAGCTTGTCAAGATCCTCAAGGCTGAAGAAGAGCTGAAATCGAAATTGGCATCCATCAAGGTGAAAGAAGAATCCAGCAGGCTTGAAAAAGATTCAGAGATTGCAAAATTGAGGTCGACTTTGGATACTATCTCCGGAGACCTTGAAGCAGCTCACCGAAAATTTAAAGAAGTTAGCAGATGGATCATCTTACTGAGAATGAATGAAAATGTGCTTTGTTCAGTTGTATGTTCATCTTGAAGAAAAAGAATGTTGAAATTGGATGTAGTTTCTATGCCAAGTTTTTTTTTGATCGCGAAATGTTTGCTATGCTATCGTACCATCCTGTTTTACATGAGTAGTTGATAAGATTTAACCATTATTTGTTTTTTAGAACTTCAAACGCAATTCTGAATTGATTCTAGTAATAATGAGGATTTTTAGAGTAACATTTAGGTCCTCGTACTTATTTATTCCTGATAGTAAGGTCCTTACTCTTATTTATTCTGCCTTATTACTAGAATCAATTCAGGTTAGGGGAAAAAAGAAGCAGCAAATTGTTAGAGTAACATTTAGGTCCTCGTACTTATTTATTCCTGATAGTAAGGTCCTTACTCTTATTTATTCTGCCTTTACCACATCTTTAGAGTTGTACTTGTATGTCTAATTGGCGTTCTTCCAGTCCAGCTCCGTTAACTTCCATAACACACACCAAAAAGAAAAGAGAAAATTAAATATAAATTAGTATTTGAGCTTTCATCTTCTTCAGTTCTCCTCATTTTACAAACCCTTGACGGTATGTCTCCTCCTTCACTAATACAGTACCAAGCTAAAAGAAATAAAAGAAAAATGGAGCCGAGCTCGAATTCCAGCAGACTTCGTGGGTTTAGGTTTCTCAAAAAAGGTGCAAAAATTGAGGTTTTACCTAAAGACGAAGGCTTCCATGGCTCTTATTTCACTGCTACCATAATCGAAATGCCTCAGTATACTCCATGGTCATCGAACGAAATGCACGCGAATAGCTTTGTCATCCAGTACGATACCTTGCTGACTGAGGATGAAACCAGACCATTGCGAGAGCTTGCTGATTTCTCAGGCATCAGGCCTTTACCGCCAACTACTGGTAACAACCGACACTTGGCCTTTGAGGTGAACGATGTTGTTGATGCATTTTACCAGGATGGGTGGTGGGTTGGTTCGATTGAAAAGATTTTGGATCATATTAGTGAAGACGGTAACAAGTATAGAGTTCGATTTGAATACTCTACAGAGAGGATTGTGTTTACTTTCTCGGAACTGAGGCCTCATTACGATTGGGTTGACGGGAAATGGGTCAAACCACAAAAGGTACCTTCTTTTTCGTCTCTTTTGGATTTTCCTGGGTTTTTTGTTTTTCTGTCAAATAAAGCTTTCAAGTTTTGTTTTCTAGAGGGTTTGCATGTCTCTGTTTTGGCTGAACATAACTTACAATGGTGATTACTTAGTGTGTAAATTAAAAAAGTCGGTAACTTTATGAAATGTTATGCAAGTGTAAAGTAGATATACTTGAATTCATCTCTGCCAAGCTTTTGTTTGATCTGGATTCGAATCTTCAAACATTTTCTATGCTCTAGATTAGATATTTGATTATTTGCAGGCACTAGACAAACCCATTTACCCCCAAAATTGTATTACATGTATATTACCAGTGCTCCATCTTGCTACATGTGCTTTGTCATTGACAATTATCCTTAACTTGTGGCATTGACCTGTAATATGACAGTCCTATGATCTTAGTAAAAACAATGTGCATACTGCATGAATTCTAGAGTGATTACCTAATTAGACAGTGCATCCACGGTTTTCTTTCTTCATTAAATGTTGGCTTATATCTTTTCTATAAACAGATTTTCCTCCCAACAGCATTCAGCAGTGATCAATTCAATTCTTGACCATATAGTAGTATTTGCTTAATTATCTTACATTAGGCACAATGAATGGTAATAGTTCCATGTATTCCTATTGCAGAAAGTAAGTTCTGTGCACAAGAGTTCCGGCAAATCTAAGGTTGAAAATGTTGCCACTGGAACTGTGGAAAAACAGTCTGATGAGAGCAGGCAGTGCCACACGTCTTCAAGTAAAGACCTTCCTGAGAAAGTATCTCTGGATATGGCTGCTACAAACAAGAGGCAACTTCAACATGAGAAACTAGTGCCCACACCATGTTCAAAGAAGTCCAAAATAGTATGTAGCCCAATCGAGATTACTGTTGCAACGGACAAATCTCGACCACAAACAGTTCCGTTGGAAGGGCCCCATAAAAAGACAGTGGAGATTGATGGCATGAGCGTTATGGCTATGAACCAGAGCATACCATTTGAGAAATCTTCACCAGTTTGGAAATTTGTGGAATCCCTGGATGTGTTTAAAAAGTATCCCCAAAACCCTCATTTCCGCCCTTTGGTTAAGGAAAAAGAAGGGATGCGTGAAGGACATGCTATTGGTCTGATGACGAACTTTTCTGACGCTGCGGAAAAGATATCAAAGTTGAGATACGATGATCCTGAAACCATGTTTCGTACTCATTTAGAAGTATTTCCCGATTTGGAGAAACATGGTTTCATCATTGCGCCACTTGAGAAGCGTCTGAGAGAGTTGATTTCAACCAAAGCCAATATATCACAACTTCAAATACTAGAAGCAGAGACCAATGCGAAGGTCAAGGACGTAACTGATGAAAAAACTAGGACAGATGAGGAAATAGATGGCCATGCCAAGAATATCGGTAAGCATGCCAAGAATATGGTCGAGATTGCCAAGAGGATGGACGAGCTTGCCAAGATGTTCAAAGCTGAAGAAGAGGAGAAAATGAAAGAGGAATCCATGAAGGCGAAAAAAGAATCCATCAAGCTTGAAAAAGTTCTGGAGATTGCAGGGTTAATGTCGACTTTGGATACAGTCTCTGGAGACCTTGGAGCTGCTCGCCAGAAATTTCAGAAGTTGACTGGCGGATATATAGAGAATGAATGAAAATTCTAAGTTGTATGTTCTTTTTAAGGGCGTTAATTATCTAGATAGCAAATTAGCAATAGCATTACTTTCTGATTTCCAACACTAAAATATGTTAATCCACATCAAAGCTTCCATTTAATTATAATTATAATTATAATTATTGTTATTATCATTATTTTGCATGATAACTTTTTAGAATTATATTTATGCTCCATCTTTGTTTTCTTAGAAAAATCTTTAGCTATGTATTGCTTGATGTAGGTACTAGGTAGGTAAGTGTCAGGACTCAGGACTGTATTTTTAATATTCATATTAATGCAATTACAAGAGGAGACTGATATTTCAAGCCTAAGGCCATTACCGCAGTCAACTTGTAAAAACCAGCACTCGGCACTTGAGTTGAATGAAATTGTTGATGCTTTTCACATGGATGGCTGGTCGGTTGGGGTGATAGACTAGATTATGAATGATAGTGAAGGTGGTAAAAGGTATAGAGTTCGATTTAAATACTCTATCGAAACGATTGTGTTTCCTTTCTCGGAACCGAGGCCACATTTTGGTTGGGTTGACAGGGAATGGGTAAAGTCACAAAAGGTAGCTTCTTTATGGTCTCTTTTCAAGTTTCAAGTTATCCTAGATTTTCATGGATTTTTGCTTTCAAGTTTTGATTTTTAATTAATGGGGTTTTACGTCTCTTTTGAGTGAATATTACTTGCACTGGTGACTTAATCCATGACATAAAGTTATGCAAGTGTAAGGAGATATGTGGATATGCCTGAATTTTTTCTCTTTGTTGATGGCTGCCATATTACACTGCAAAACTACCAAACAAATATATTGAACAATGTCCTATTATTTACCATATCTTTACTTCTTGTTTTCCTAAATTTGTCCTCATAAAATTGAAATGTGCATACATATCTTGAATTCTTGATGAGACAAGTCTTATTGCAAGTAACAAGTCATTTGCCCGATAATCCAAGCAATTCCAAGATCGAAAATTTTGCTAGTGGAACTTTGTTAACTGCAGGGAACAAGGCTGATATGGCTTCCCGAGAGAATAAACAACATGAAAAATCAACAAGATACACATGGTGCAAAGAAAATTAAAGTATAATTTGTTGCAACGGAAAATGACGAAGCAATCTCTCTTTCTAGTCCCCATGGATCAATATCATTGTGCTCAACAACATGGAGTTAGTGAGCTGCCAATTGATTTATCTCTAAAAATTTCGGATGCGAGTGATTTCAATTTTTTAATATGTAAAAGTTATCTACAAGTGTAATTCAAACGTTTTTCCATTTTCCCATGTCATAATTTATATTCTATGGAATATGATTTTAGTAAGTCCACACCTTTATGTTGGAAAATTTGTACGATATTGCGAAAATAAATCGACATTGCTTAATGAAGATGAGTGGTCACGTGAAGGAAAAGCTATCGGTATGATGATGAATTTTTCCAAATAGTAGGGAAGATACCAAATGAAGGACATGGATGACGAAAAAATAAGGATGGACAAGGAAATAGATGAGCATGCCAAGAGGTTCGATGAGCATGACAAGAGGATCTATGTATAAGATTGTTAACATGTTAAAGAAAGAAGAAGAGAAGAAGCTGTAAGAGGAATCTATGAAGGCAGAGATTCGGAGATTTACAGATTAGGATCGACTATGAATACCGTCTCTGGAGCACTTGAAGCTGCCATCCGAGAATTTCAGAATGAATGAAAACTCTGATCATCTCTTTGGTAGAATGAATGAAAACTCTAATGATCATTTCTCTTGTCTTGTCTTTAGTATGTAAAATTTGGCTGCATTTGTTTTGTTGTATGTACATCTTGAACTCAAAAAAATTCCATGCTAGAAAGTCCAAAAAGAATAAGATGTTGTTATTTGACATTACGACAATATCATGTTTAATTTATATTAAGATTTACACATCTTTTCGACTACACAAATCAAATGAAACACTCGTATAAAGAAAATTAAACCAAACTGGTTAGTGGGTCTTTTGCTTTGTGCTTTTAGCTCGTTTAAGGGTTAACTTTTTTATTATAAAAAGAAAAGGCAAGACTTTCTAAAGCTTCAAAATAAAAAAAATAAAAAAAAAAGAGCAAGACTTTCCAAATACACACGAAAGTATATAAT
Organism: Rutidosis leptorrhynchoides; assembly: GCF_046630445.1. Taxonomy (NCBI): domain Eukaryota; kingdom Viridiplantae; phylum Streptophyta; class Magnoliopsida; order Asterales; family Asteraceae; genus Rutidosis; species Rutidosis leptorrhynchoides. Next base: position 51,560 of record NW_027266572.1, read on the forward strand.
AGTATTAGTGCCATCCCAAAATTACCCAACCGACAATATTAATCGAGTCAATGTAACTCGATATTTATTTCTACAAAAATCAGAACCGACATTAATAATCGAGTCTAATTTTAGACGAGAGATTTTAAATTTTCCATCATTCATCTTCTTAAAGACAGAACTATATAAATTAGAATTTCCAGTTTCCAACCTGCTAGATGTTATAGCCATTAACCTAGAAGTCATACTTGATTCATACTACTACTTGTTTTGATGATCCCCACTTCTTTTCAAACTTGGTGCATATATATGATGTTTTAGTAATCAAGCAATTTCTTGAAACCATTTTAGAAGCTTTTCCTGAGTTGGAAAAACGTGTTTTTGATATCGTGTCACCACAAAAAGAGCTCAGAAAATTAAAAATACTAATGCTAGTATTTTAACAGATCTATTGGTTTCCTACTAGGAATTTCCTAGCTTTTTAGTATTGATATATTTTTCGGTTGTTTCGGGCTGACCACAACTTCTTAGAGAAGTTATGTAGTAATTAACTTAATTTACCTTGGCTTGGGCTGACAGTTTTATGGGTGGCCAATGGCTACAACCAATGACCTCTTCTTTTGCAAATAACTTGTCAAGTTGCGTCCCAAAGTAGCCAAAAGATATTCAAATTTGTCTTCTCTATCATATTCATGGCACATTTCACTTTTCTTTTTAGCCCCTGATAATTTTTTCATTTTATTCGATTATACCCATTATTATCATTCTCTTCTAAATACTCCCTCCAATCTCCATCTCATAAGGTTGCGTTTTCTCCGACGTCAAATACTCACTGCATAGCTGGATTGATTAATCAATCAACGATAGTCACTTTAAGTGTGAAAATATATATTGGCAACAAACATCATTGTACTCCATTGTCTTCCAAATTGGTTCAAATAAATTAGTTGAATATTAATTTATTTGTAAATACAAAATTTACTTTTAAATTTTTTTCTCTTTAATAGGAAGGAATGTGACTTTTATTTTCTAATGATTTAGAAACTTAATATTTTTCTTCGTTTTCAATCCTTCTAAACTCGATCAGCAACAAATTAACTATTTTTACTACATAAAAAATCGAGAATGTTATGTATATATATTTTTATTTTTTCTTGTATGTCCAATTTCATCACGAATGGGATCATCATAAGATTAAACATGTTTTTGCAAAACAGCATCTCCTAGGAATGATCTGCACATTGCACTATAGTCTTTAGAAATTAGAATCTGGAATTTCTTGCCAAATTTATATAACCTGGATTTCGTTCCAATTTTTTCATTAGAAAGCAATCTACTATATCATTTCCTGACACGATTTGGATCAATTAGTATATTTATGGATGGAATGGATGATCTTCTTCACTTGAGATTTTTTTTTAATCAATATGTTATAAAACTATAACTTTTTAAATACATATGAATATCTGCAGCTTTATTTTTTTTCACTAATAGAGGAAAGCTAAGCTCATTGGTCAACACAGAAAAATAGTACTACAACTTACTAGCTACACATTCATTAAAAACCAACACACAACTTTTAATTCAATTTTGGCCTCCTTCCCTACCAATACCATCCTAACCATCATTAAATACTTTGACCCTACATGAATCTTAAGGTTCATGATCAATTCCAAGATCGGTCAAATTCTAATTTGGATAGTAATTCGATCCGTTCTTCAATCTCATAATTAGAATGATGCTGATTTGATTTCTCAATTTTTATTGTAGATTTTAAAATTTACTAGTAATAACTATGTTATATTTTATATTTTTTTTACTTAACAACTACTACTACTAGTCTACTACTGTATATAGATTTTATGTTTGGAATAAATGCATGTCATCCCTAAACTTCACTTCAATTTATGATTTTGGTCCTTGAATTTACAAGGTAAACAAAATTGTCCACACCAAGTCACCACCAGTTTAACTTCCAAACAAAAAAAAGTCACCACCAGTCCACAATTATCTAGTTACCACATTTGTAGACAGTGCATATCCTAGATCCATGATTGTTAATTTTAGATACCTGATTTATGTTTAAGGACCTCCATAATCTAAAAAAAAAGTTTAAGGACCCTGGCGTTGCCTCAAGGACCAATAAAACTCTTTTGACACGTCATTTTTCCAGATAGTGATTCTTGGGGCCCAAACAAAATCCCCGAACAAAGACAAATCAAATTGGAGCAGTATAGTATAGTAGTACTTGACCTTTGACCTTCTTCTTCTCCAGTTGTCTCCTCCGAAGAACATCAAAACAAAACAAAAATGCAGTCGAGCTCTACCGGCTTTCGAGAGTCGACCTTTCTGAAAAAAGGAGCCAGAGTTGAGTTCTTACCTAATGAAGAGGGGTTCAAGGGGTCTTATTTTACCGTTACCATCGTTGAGATGCCTGAAGATGATGAAATCTTCGTCGTCGAGTACGATACCTTGATGGAGGACGATGAAAAGAAGCCATTACAAGAGGAGGCTGATTTTTCAAGACTAAGGCCATTGCCTCCCTTAACTGGTAGTGGTAACAACCAACGCTCAGCATTTGAGCTGAATGAAATTGTTGATGCTTTTCACATGGATGGCTGGTGGGTTGGGGTGATAGACAAGATTGTGAATGATGGTGAAGGTGGGAAGAAGTACAGAGTTCGATTTGATTACTCTGCCGAAAGGATTGTGTTTCCTATCTCGGATCTGAGGCCCCATTTCGATTGGGTTGACGGAAAATGGGTAAAACCACAAATGGTAGCTTCTTTGATAGTCTCTTTACAAGTTTCAGCTTATCCTGGGTTTTTATGGACTTTTCCTTTCAAATTTCGACTTTTACTTTCCTTTTAGACGTCTGTTTTGGGTGATATGGTGATTTCGTAGTCTTTTGAGTTATAAAGCTTGCAACTTTAAGGAGATATGTTTGCTTAGTCTCTGTTATGCAAGTGTAAGGAGATATGCTAGATTATCTTCTCTTTGTCCTAGCTTTTGTTTGATCGAACATTTTCTCCTTCCTCACAACAGCACTAACCAGGGATCAAGTCTTTACCATAGTTTTTTGTTTAATTTTTTCACATTAGCAATCATAATATTTGCATGTATTCCTATTGCAGGAAACAAGTTCTGCTAACAACAGTTCAGGCAAATCTAAGGTTGAAAATGTTGCAACGGGAACTGTGTTGGCCGTGGAAAAAAAGTCCGAGAGAAGGCAGTGCCTAAAATCTTCAAGGAAAGGCCTTGTGGAGAAAGTACCCATTGATATGGTTACTCCAACCAAGAGGCAACATCAACATGAAAAACTCACACCTACACCATGTTCTAAGAAGTTCAAAATAGTCTGTAGGGCAACCGGGAGGACGGCTTCAACAGAGAAATCACCAGCAGCAACAACCGCATTGGAAAATGAAGGAGCTTTCTCTCTTCCTAAGAAAATTCCAGATGTGAGTGAATTCTTCAAGTGTGTTAATTTTATCATCTAAAAGTTATCTCCATAATCGACTAAAAAAAAAAAAGTTATCTCCATAATACAGTACTTACTCCTATTTTCTCACTTCAGGAATAATATAATGTGGATTTTAACCTTTGTGTTTTGCTTTTCAAAAAGTCGTCTGAAAGAAATTCCGTGTCATAATATTTTACTCTGGTAGGTCTTTGATTTCATGGTGAAAAGAGTGGTAATATCTTGTGATTAATAAACACATTAACAGACTCTTTGAAAGATATCAGTACTTACAGATTTCGCATATGACCTCAATTTAATTTCTGGTACTTCTCTAATCTATTTGTGGTATATTGTGGCTAGCTAATGCAGTTCTGCAATTTTGATTCAACCATTCGTAAGAAGAAGCGAGCGCACAAAACAAAACGGGCTGGTAACATTTCCAACACATTTTAAACCGATCTTCCTTATATATTAAGCTTAGGTGACATTAATTACGTGCATTGTTGCAGTTTATTTGATGCCTTTACATTTATTAGGTCAAGCTTTGAGTGGAAATTACGGCAGCAAGGAAGACATGAATGTCGTGGAATATTGTGCATCAAACAAACAACCAGAATTGGAGTCTAGTTTTCCTTTAACTTCAGAAGCTTCTCAGTTTGAGAATGAGCATGGTAACGTCCATTTATATATTTTATTAAAATCAATATCTCAATGAAGATAATGATGTCTTTCACTGTTTTTTCTTTTAGTTTTTCTCTTTCTACTTGTATTGTGGTGCAAAATTTATTAGTATAAGTTTTGAATTTTAGACAAGGAACACAACAATGGAGTTGGACCCAATGATAAAGCTGCTGCAAGTGAAAGCACTGCTACAGAAGCTGGGCTGCCTGAAACTGGAAAAGTCGAGGAGCCAAGTCCAATCTCCCCTCTATGCGAGAATATGACTCTGCATTCTGGTAAACAATTATCTAATCTTATCTAAATCTCAAGTTGTCTTTTAAATATGGCAATAGTCCTGTTTTAGTTTTTTAAGGGTTTTGATTCCTTGACAATGAAGGTGGCAATGAAGATGCAAATGGAGAGGCTTGTCCATTTATCAAAGGACCAGACTTGAAGTCCATAACTGCAGAAAAGATGATAACATTTGAGTTGCAAGGTATGTTTTTTTAAGTCTATCCAAATTCAATAATTGACAATTGGATGGGTATCTGTAGCTAGTGCATGTAGATAGGAATAGATTACCCAGGTGAATGGTGGAAGTTTCTGAAAACGACGATAAAACCGTCTTTCACCTGAACCTTTCTATTTTTATTTTGTTGCAATTAGTATATTCTGATATGTAGACAAGGAACTCAATGATGGAGTTCGAGCCGCAGATGAAATTTCTGGAAATGATTGGGCTACGGCAGATGCTAGGCTTCCTGAAATTGGAGAACCAGAGCCCACAAACATGACTCTGCATTCTGGTAAATTCTATTTGAACTTTGTATAAATCTCAGAAGGTGCTTTAAGCATGCAAATTGGTACGACGAGAGCTTCTCAATGAAATTTGAATGTGAAGTTTCTTGTCAATGTACTTCGAGTTTATCTAAAATTGAAATAACCTTTCGGACAGGTAATGTTAGGATTGGAATCGTGAGGTGAATGGCGGAACTTCTCAAAATGAAGATGAGCCATCTTTTGCTTGAACCTTTTTATTTCTCTTAACTTGCATATTGTTGAATTCACATGTAAGGTTTGTTTTTTAGGCAAGAAGTGCATTGCTGGAGTTGGAGCCACTGATAAAGTTGAATTTTTTTCTACGAGCAAAGAAATAGAAGCAGTGATGGCTAATCCAACACTCGACACATGTCCTCTGGATATTTATCGGACTGAGCTGTGTTCAACCACTAAGGAATCTGAGAACGCTGGCTTGTATGACATACGAAACATATGTGTACTTTTTATCTGAAGCTTTAAAGTTCTTGTACTAAATTGAGCTATATATTACAGGGAAGCACCAATTGAAACTCTTGGCACAAGTGTTCAGGATTTGCACCCAAGGCTGCCTTTTGTAAAGAGCTTACTGGTTTGGAAAATGATGGAATCCCTTGAAGTATTCCAGAAGACGCCTCAAAAGCCCCATTTCCAACCTCTGCATAATGAATTAGTGGTGGAACGTGAAGGACTGGCTCTTGCTTGTTTTGCAACCTTCAACAATGTCGTGCAGATGATATCTAATTTGAGGTATGATGACCCGGAAACCAAATTTGAGGAGACTTTACAAGCTCTTTCTGGGTTAGAAAGGCATGGATTTGATGTTGAGCCACTGCACAAGCGGATCAACAGATTACTTGCATCCAAAGCAAAGATTATGCTGCTTCAAATCCAAGTGGATGAAGCCCAAGTTCAGGTCAAGGAGAAAGCTGGTCTGAAAACCTTTAGGGAAGAAGAATTAGCTGAGCTTGCGAAGAAGATCGACCAGATGGCTAAAAAGTTGGTGGAAGCAAAGGATCACGAGGCAAGGGTTAAATCGATGAAGGTTCATGAAGATGCAGAGTTTGCTGTTATGAAGTCGACTCTTGCTACAGTATCTGGAGAACTCGAAGCTGCCCATAATGAAGTCCAGAAGTTAGCTTCGGAGAAATAGTGAAAATCCTCCATGGATGTGATCTTTTTTATCAGTGTTTTCTGGTAGTTGTTAATTTGTCAAACTTTTGTTGTCTGTTCAATTTAAGAGTCTTTCCGGTACTCTGCATGCTAGGATTAAATGCCTATATGACAATGACTATTCTCATTTTTAAATATATTTCTGTATCATTTTGGTTTTAGAAATACCACTAACTGTTCTAGCAGAAAGTGGATATCTGCTATAGAAAAAAAAAAATGCTATTAATACATCTGATTCATGAAGTAATTGCCATCATTTTTTTTCATTACATAAGCATGGATTTGTGGTTCACGGAAAAGTTCCAATGGGCTGCAAAACTGTTATTACTACTCCACTAACAGGCTTATGATGATAGAAGCATAGAAAAGGTAGACTCTGTTTATTTGTCATGTTGCTAATTAACTATAGAGAGATTCTAATAAAATCGAGCTCTGTACATCGCAAATTACTATGGAAGAAAGCGATGGATCGGAAGCTCCACTAACAGGTACACCTATGTCTCTAACATGTAAAAGATAATCTAAACTTTTCTAAGAAATAATTTCAACAGGAAACATTGCAGGTATTCCTGGAGGAAATGGACAAATAAGCTCACCACAAACCTTTCCTAGACTCTCCCCAATTTCCACCCTTTTCTTGCGCATGAAGAAAGCATCTCTAGGGGTTAGGATCATATTTATGTCAGCAAATGGGGTCAACTTTTGGGCAGAATCCTTATGGACGTTCTTGAATCTGTAGTTACTCGTCGATAACTGTTGTATTCCTGAAACTAGCCTTTGGACATGCTCTCTAGGAGTTCCAATATTAAATACAAAAGTTAGAGATTTTGTCCCTACAAGTTCACAAAACACTCCATGATCATTCCGTAATATTTCATCTGGTTCGTACCAGGATAGACCAAATTTCCAGAAACCGATTATGAGCCGAAACGGGTCGATTGCAAGAAAATCAGGACTTGGACAATCAAGAACTAAAACACCTAGAATTCTTTCGATAGAATTCTAGCTTCAATAGCCAAATTGATTGCGTAATTGAAAACTGTTGTTCGATTTTTTTTCAAGTGATCTGTGGTTGCATCTAATGAAGCTAAAAGAAGATAGCTAGGACTGGTGCTTTGAAGAATTTGGAGGCACCTAGAAATTTCATCTCTGTCCACGATATTTCTGGAAATGTGCAACATGGAAGACTGTGTAAAGGAGCACAATACCGCATTGATTGAATAACAATGTTTGCACCCTGTTGGAGTGCTGAGGAAGGCAACTGAGAAATAAATCTTAAATGAGATCCATGAGCTTCATCGACAATAAATCTTAAACTGTTGTTGATGCTTTTCACATGGATGGCTGGTGGGTTGGGGTGATAGTCAAGATTTTGAATGATGGTGAAGGTGGTAAGAAATACAGTGTTCGATTTATATATTCTGGTGAAACGATTGTGTTTCCTTTCTCGGATCTGAGGCCCCATTTGGATTGGGTTGACGGGGAATGGGTAAAACCACCGAAGGTACCTTCTTTTCGTCTCTTTTCAAGTTTTGGGACTTCCTGGGTTTTTAAAGCTTTCAAGTTTTGTTTTTTATTGGGTTTGCTTATCTGTTTTGGCTGAACATTACTTGCAATGGTGATTTCTTAGTGTGTAAATTTAAAAACTGGGTAACTTTATGAAATGTTTGCTTGATCTCTGTTATGCAAGTGTAAAGTAGATATGTGGATATACTTGAATTTATCTCTTTGCCAACCTTTTGCTGGATCTGGATTAGACTCTTCAGACATTTTCTATGCTCTGCTCATTTCTTTGACAGTTCATTTCTTAATTTGTGATCTCTAGATTAGATATTTGATTATTTGTAGCCACTAGATAAACCCATTTTTCCCCAAAATTGTATTACACGTATAATTCCCAGTCCTTCATCTTGCTACATGTGCTTTGTCATTGACAATTATCCTTAACTCGTGGCATTGACCTGTATATGACAGTCTTATGACCTTAGTAAAAACAATGTGAATACTGCATCAATGTTAAAGTGATTAGCTAATTAGACATCGCAATCACGGTTTTCTTTCTTCATTAAATGTTCGCTTATATCTTTTCTATAAACAGACTTTCCTCCAACAGCATTAAGCAGTGATCAATTCAATTATTTATCATATATTTGCTGAATTATCTTACATTAGGCACAATGAATGGTGATGGTTCCATTCCTATTGCAGAAAGTAAGTTCTGTGCAGAAGAACTCAGGCAAGTCTATGGTTGAAAATGGTGCAACTGGAATTGTGGAAAAAAATTCTGATGACAGAAGGCAGTCCCAAACATCTTCAAGAAGAGACCTTCCTGAGAAAGTATCTCTGGATATGGCTGCTCCAAACAACAGGCAACTTCAACATGAGAAACTAGCGCCTACACCATGTTCAAAGAAGATCAAAATAGTGTGTAGGAGGCCAATCGATATCACTGTTACAACTGACAAATCACGCCCACAAACAGTTGCATTGAAAGGGCCCCATGAAAAGATAGCGGAGGTTGATGGTGCAAGTATTATGGATGTGAACCAGAGGATACCATTTGAGAAATCTTCATCAGTTTGGAAAATTGTAGAATCCTTGGATGTGTTCAAAAAGAATCCCCAAAAACCTCACTTCTCCCCTTTGGTTAAGAAAAAGAAGGATTCCGTGAAGGATATGCTATTGGCTTGATGACGAACTTCTCCACCACTGTGGAGAAGATTTCTAAGTTGAGATATGATGATCCTGAAACCATGTTTAGCGCTCATTTAGAAGTACTTCCCTATTTGGAGAAACATGGTTTCATTATTGCACCAGTTGAGAAGCGTCTGAGAGGTTTGCTTTCAGCCAAAGCCAAGATATCACAACTTCAAAAACAAGAAACAGAAACCAATGTTAAGGTCAAGGATATGATTGATGAAAAAACTAGGGTGGTGGAGAAGATAGATCGCCTTGCCAAGAATATCAGTAAGCATGCCAAGAAGATGGATGAGCTTGTCAAGATGTTAAAAGCTGAAGAACAGCAAAAATTGAAAGAGGAATCCATGAAGGCGAAACAAGAAATCATCAATCTTAGAAAAAGATTCTGAGATTGCAGGTTTAAGGTCGACTTTGGACAGGGTCTCTGAAGAAAAATTTCAGAAGCTGACGGATGGATATATATAGAATGAATGAAAATCCCAAGTTGTATGTTCACCTTAAGGTCGTTAATTGTCTAGACTCTAAATAGCAATAGCACTACTTTCTGATTCCCAATTCTAAGATTATTCTTATCCACATCCAAACCTTCTTTTTAATTATTATTATTACTATTATTTTTGTTTCGTATAATAATATTTTTTAATTATTTCTTGCTATGTGTAGTATTTATTTAGGACAATACATGGGAAGCAGCCGAATGCTGGCGATCCCCTGCACAAATTACAGTTTCTTTACCCTTACAAAAATTTACAGTTTCTAGTTAAGATTACTGTTGCTAGCTAGGATTCTGGATTTTCAACACTCTTACTAACCACATGCTGGAGTATGTTATTTTCATATCTGTAGAATTTTGGACTGCCACTCACATAGGAGTTACTTTTGAAATTGGCCTTCGGAAAGTCCATACTTGATTTGCTGATCCCCAGTTATGATGATCTAGAAATTCAGGAAGCGTGAAACCAGTTCAGATACTTTTCCTGAGTTAGGAAAACGTGTTTTTGTCACGATCCAAACCCACGTCATGACCGGCGTCGTAATCCATTCAACCTCGGGACTACGACCAGCCTCAAAATATAAAATTCCGACCAAGTATAACCAACAACAAGGTTTAATAATTACAAATCGACTTCCGACTTGAACAAAAATCGGCATTATAACATCTATGCCCACAACAATCCCACAAGCCAGAAATCGCAAATCATACAACCAAGTTCTACCAACACGGAGTTTAACTAGATTAGAATTTACATAGATAGTTTACAAGCCCAAACGACTAATGTACATAGAAGATATACCAAAAGAAAGATCCCAAGCTCCTATAGCAAGTCCTCGAGTAGACGAGACTAATGTATGGAACCTAGTCCTGCAAAAATCTGAAAAGAAATATATATTTTTGGGTGAGTGGGGGCCACTCAGTAAGTACCGAATATAGTATACTAAGCAATATAACCATAGTCTAATCAATTATAATCCCAAGCAATCTCCAAAACAGTTATAAAAACCGTTTTGAAACCATATAAGAAATCACAAATCAATTCGTCAAATAATCGAAAGAATATTGAATACTTCCAAGATATCAATTCCAAAAAGTGTAACTCATCAAAACGCGATCCCATGATACTTGTTAATTAAACCACAATATAAATTATATTTCAAATCCCAATAAAATCGATATTGCTTATCATGGGTTAATCTTCATGGCACGTGCTCCCTAGAACTTGCCTAGGTACGAGTAACGATACGCCACCACGTCTTTTGGCTTGGGGTGCGCAACCTTTTGCCTCACCGTGGGCCCGTCATCGTTACAAATCGGTCACACTATCCTCAATGATAGCAAGTGACAGGACCCAAAACTAGATAGTCCTAAACTCGGTATACGGCCGTATCCTACACATATGCCAATCCAATCAAGTTTCAAATCTCTCCAAGTAATCATTTTTAAGTCAATTCACGATTCAAAAATCAATGCGATCTCAAATCAAGTTTCCAACATATCTCAATATTATACATATAGAATATCACAAATCAGAGTGAATCAAAGCAGATTTCCAAACATATTTCGACAATAACGCATTTTTCCCAAATAATAATTAAAATCAAGTTTTTCAAATCAAATCATATAATATAGTATTACCATTAAGGAAATACTTAAGACAACGGTTTGTTAGAAAACCGTTATATTACGCAGTATCTTATATACGGTACTTACCTCCCCCAAAATATGCTATAACTGAGACCACTCAAGTCTGGTCACCCGCTTGATCTCCGTCACCTATAATATTAATATTATCGTAATAATCTCGATAATTAATATCAACTCATAATTCTATATGAAATGCCGTGAATGCATGAAATGCAATCTAATATTGTTCTCAATGCACGTTCGACTCGATTTCAAAATGTACTCAAAGATAGACATTTATCAATTTACCATACTTAAATGGATGCATAATTTCCCACCAAAATATGTCAGGCATACAAATCAAATAGCATATTTACAAGTAAGAGAAATTCAACAACACATCTATTTTCATGTGGCTGTAAATTTACATGTTCTTTAATTTCTAATTTATCATTTTTCTTTTTAGCTGAATTTCTGCAATTAACTTAAAATAAAAGTGTAATCAAATTATACACTCAAACGAGAGAAAATGGTCAAGTCGCATGTGTGCTTTTAATTAATACATGTATCTCTTTGAGAATCTAATTATATTTATCTCTAAATAACCAACCGAAACAAACTTTATGAATCAATTTATAACTTTAAACTAAAGAGATGATTCAAACCAAACTTTAATCAAATCAGCTCAACCAACAAAATAATTTACGGCATGCTATGTAGTTCACATGCTGACAACACAAAATTTTAAATTCTGTTAAAAACTTACCAGAATTACCAAGAAAATAGAGTTAGAAACTCGGCAATTAAAATTCAGCTCCAAATTAATCAACCCTGCTCTGTTTAATTATAAATCCTGAAATCTTACTTTCTCTTTAGCCTTTACCCACCAAATTACTCATTCACCACTTCAACCCTTTCTTTGTTTCTTTCTGTCTTCTATTCTATCTATAGCATATACTATATATATAAGTGACTGAATCGGTGGAGCTAAGCTCCACCATCTTCTTTTTTTCTTTTTTTAAAGTCACGTGGGACCCACATATTATATATTATATTATTATATTTTTAACGTAGCACTACAAAAATGCATGTAATGTCATGATATCGTCTAATTTTAATCGTGCGTCTTTATGACATGATGAATGTACGTATGCATGATATTAATTAAAAAATTTATGTCTAATGGATTAATATTTGGGGTGTAACATTTTATACATATTGAGCCACAAAAGAAACTTACAAAAGCTAATGCTAGGATTTATCGCACAATAATACACTGAACTGCCAATGTAACAAATCTATCGATATCTTACTTGGGATTAACTTCCTAGCCAATGCCATTTTTTTTCCAACTAGAAATTCTAGCTTTTAGTTCTAATATATTTCTCGGGGTTTCGGGTTGGAAATAGTTTGAGCTGACTACTTATACTTAGAAAAGTTATCAAGAGAGTATTGAATTTCAGCCTAGCTTTTAGACCTTTGGCTGACACTTTGATGGGTGGCCGGCCGATGGCTACAATCAAACAGTGCTAGTATGTCGTTTATGCAGAGCAATAGTCCTGCTGATGTTGCGCTAAAGAGTTACTCAAATTTTAAGTTTTTATACTTTTTTTGGTTAATAAAATTCTAACTAATTGAAAAAAAATAAAAAATTATTCCTGCTGATGTTCTGTACTTTGTCCAATTGGACACTTCTAATTAATGAAATAGCTACGTTCCATTAAAAAATAAAAAATAAAAAAAAAATAGCCAAAAGATATTCAGATTTGTCTCTTCTCCATCATGGCACATTTCACTTTCCTTTTCTTCCTTTTAGTCCCTACTATTTTTACATTTTGTTCTATTAGATCCATTGTCATCTTTCTCTTCTAAATACTACCTCCAATCTCCATCCCATAAGGTTACGTTAACTCCAACGTCAAATCACTGCATAGCTGGATTGGTTGATTAATCAACGAGAGCCACGTGTCATCTTTAAGTTTGAAAATTTATATTGACAACAAACATCATCGTAGTCCATTGTCTTCCAAACGGGTTCAAATAAATTAGTTGAATACTACTATTAACTTATTTGAAGCCATCTTTATTTTTATTTTGTAATTAGAAAAATTAACTTTTATTTTTTTCCCTCTTAAATACTAGGATAGAAATGTGGATTTTATTTTCTAATGATTTTTTTTTTTTGAGAATTTTTTTCATACTTTAATTTTTTTCGCTTTTAATCCATTCTAAACTCGATTTGCAATGGATTAACTATTTTTACTATATAGAAAATCGAGAATGTTATGTAAATACATATATTTTCTTGTATGTCCAATTTCATCACAAATGGGATCATCATAAGATTAAACATCATGTTTTTGGCAAAACTGCAACTCCTTGGAATGATCTGCACATTGCACAGACAATAGTCTTCAAAAACTGGAATCTTGAATTTCTTGTCAAGTTTATATAACCTGGATTTCATTAGAAAGCAATCTACTACTCCTTTAAGATCATTTCCTGACACTGATTTGGATCAATTAGAAGTATATATATGGATGGATAATCTTCTTCGCTTGAGATTTTTATTTTGAATCAATATGTTATAAAACTAGAACTATTTATTACATAGGAATTCGACCTAACAATCTTAATTTCCACACAGCTGCTTTAAACTATTTGCCTATTCTTTGTCATATCCTTGTTTCTTGTTTTCCTACATTTGTCCTCATGAAGTTGAAATGTGCATACATTATCTTGAGAAGTCTTATTGAAGGTAACAAGCCATGTACCCCATAATTCAAGCAAGCCCGAGATAAAAAATGTTGAAAATGGAACTTTGTTAACTGCCGGAAAAAAGGCTGATATGAGAGGAAAATGCTCAACAGATTCTAGGAAAAGCCCGTTAGAGAGTGCATCTCTGAATGTGGTTTCCCTAAACAAAAGACAACATGAAAAATCAACACTTAAACATTGTGCAAAGAAAATTAAAGTAGAATCTGTTGCATTGGAAAATGACAAAGCGGTCTCTCTTTCTAGTCCCAAAGGATCAACACTAGTGGAGGTTAATTGGCCGCCAAGAGCTTTAACTCAGAAAAATTCAGAAGTGAGTGAATTCCTAGAGTGTTAATTTTTTAATTACATAAAAGTTATCTGCAGTACTTCAAACGTTATTTCCATTTTCTCATCACATAATTTAAATTACATGGAATCATATTCATCAGTATGTGGATGCCTTTCTGATTTTCATTTTAGAAAGTCTTCGTCTAAAAGAAGTACCATGTTATAGTCTAGTTCTCTGGTTTAGGTATATGATTTCATGGTAGAAAAAGAGGGGAATGCCCAGCAATTTATAAAACATGATCATCTCTTATGGAAGAAGAGAACCTTCAGATTTTGCAGTACATGTCTACTTCGCTAATCAATTTGTTGTTTTATTTTATCAATTTTGCGCGACGCTTGGATAGTGAATCTACCTATCCGAAGATAAAGAGGGAGTACTTATCGGAACAGATTGGTAATGTCTCATTGCATTTTAAGCTGCTCTTTCATATGTTGATCTAGAGATATGCAAATGCAATATTAATCTATATTCATTCATTTAGATCGAGGGTAAAAAGTTTCAATTTTTTTTCCAAGTTCATTTCGATTTAATATGCATACTTGTTTATAAGACAAAGATGTGAAGGCTGCTTAGCTATATATATATATATATATATATATTCATCCGCTAATATTTGGACATGGAGATTTGATGTGAAAATGTTACGATGTAAATGCTATACAATCAGTACAAATCTTCAATCATGGAAAACAAAAATCCTAACTAATCATTCAAAATATTTTTTTCTTTCTTTTTAACCATTCACATACACAATACTAACTACTCAAACATCTTCTCTGTCCATGGAGAAATCAGGTTCCTCAGGCTTGAACAATTGGGGCATCTTCAAGCTGCTTGATGATGTTGCATCCTTGGTTGGCCCACCTTTTTTCGGTGTACCAGCTTTCCTAGTATTTGCTGCAAACTTGGAAGCCAAAAATGTCATCCCGAGAGGCTTCATGCCTTTCGCATGCTCCATTGGCGATTTCTCGTCGATCTCTTCATCCGAATTGGCGCCATTTCCTTCTTGCTCGACATTGTGATAATAACCGAAATGACTCGAGCCATCAGGAGCTGACATATAGCTAAAGCTCTCTCTATATGCTAACTCAGCAGCCATCCTTCGCTTTCTGTATTTCCTCCATGCCGTTTGTATGAAGGTACCACCCCAAGTTCTCCATTGGTGAGAATAGTACTTGAAAGCATGTTGGAGCTTTTTGCTTTGAAGGCGTTTGAATTGATGAGCCACAAATTTCAGGTCTTCGGCTTGGAGAGCAAATGCTTCGACTTCCGTAATAGCTTTCACGGTTTGAGTCGATGCCGGAAGGCTGCCGCTAGAATTTGATAACGCCCATGTTAAAAGCTCTTCACCACAGAAGTCACCGGATCTAAGCGTCGTCGAATTATAAACACCCGATCTTCCTCCATCGGTCGTCGAGCTCTCCAGCTGTCCTCTGATTATAAACAACATTTCGCTCACGAGATCACCTTCTCGAACTATGTAGTTTCCTTGTGTACAAAGATTAGACACAAGCCGCTCACATATGGCATCAAGGAGCTGATCGTCCATTTGAGAGAAAAATGGGACCTGACCAATAAATAGTATTTTGTCAAGGACATCATCCAGTTACGAATCCATGATAAAGAAAAAAAAAATTAGATAAAGAGAAACATACACGGCGAACAAGAGAAAGACACAAATGCCTTTGAATCTCACGACGAAGATCAGTTGGTAGGGAGCGCAAAATGGATTCTTCATTGACTCCTCTTCTTGCAATCCATTGGTGCTGAGAGAATTTTCTCACACGTTCTTGCAAATCAACAGGTAATTGCCGATGTCTCATCCATTCCTCAGTGTCTCTTTGCTTGGACCTCCATTCTTCGACTCTTACAGTCATAGATTGCAAAGAAGTCTTGGAGAAACATGTAACAAGAAAATTCTTAGAAATGAAATTCATAACAAAATATTTATATTTGACCAAATTTGTTACAAAATAGTACCTGCATATTTCCAATCAACAATGAGAATAGAACCAAACCCAATATACATATAATGCTGCAAAACAATGTTTCTCCCAGGTAAATACTTGTATCCAGAGTCTGGCCATATGAACTGTAATTATCAAAATAGCATTCTTAATATTCGAATTCCAGTGAAATAAAATACAGATTCTAACATATATATGATGACATTTATGGACCACTACACAACACAAATTAAGATCAACAACTGAAAATATCGTACCTTAAGTTTCGTAAGCCCCACCAAAGACAGTATAAGTACTTGGGAATGAAATCTGTTGAAGCAACATTGCTCCTAAAAGCATCTGCAAACATTCCAAACTTGAATTGGGAATCATTGTTCTTTGAATCGCAATATTTAATAACACGAGTGGCATTCAACCACTTAGTCCTTTCAGGGTTGCCCACAGTACTGCAGTCAAGAAATGTTGACACGCAACCTGCAATTTTCTTGGCATTCTCTTGTGCACACTCTGATTTCCAGCAAGAGAATTGTCGCCCTATTGATAACAAATACCATGTAGCTCCCAATACCTGGATTGAACGCAGCTGGTTACTTACAAATCAAGATTAATTATAACTAATTTTGTGAAATTGTAAGAAAAAGGAGTAAAGATTTTCGCTTACGTGACTTGCAAGCATGAATAGAAGAAGATTGTAAGCGGCTCCAGCCCAAGCTGTCTTAGCAACAACCCCAGTAGTTTTAACGATACTTCGCTGAAGAGGAAAGATTTGGAAAATCCGAGGAACATATTGAATAAGAACAAAAAGAGCAAGAGATTTGTTGGCATGGTCAACTCTCGAGTTTCTTGTTAGCGGAATGATTATATAGATCAAAATCTGCAATGCAAAGAGAGAAAAAAACTTTTAACAAGCGAAAACCATGTCTTGGGAAATAACAATGACAATTGACCCAAAATAACCATGTCTTCTCAAAATTCAATGGCCGAGCTAACTACCATAAGATATTCATAAATACTACCTCCAACCCCAATTAATTGTCACATTTCCTATGCATTTTACATTGGAAATGTGTCACGTAATTAGAGATGGAGGGAGTTATAATTTTGTTTATACAAGGACCAATGAAGAGAAACAGCCATAAGATGATGTCTTTGGTCTGCTATTGAGATATCAACATATTGTTTTATAGCTCAAATTAAGGAAACAAAATCATTTCTTAATTAGGCTCTGTTTCTCATTTATAAATCTGAGTGAGTAATAATGACAAACACAATGTGGTTGTAAGCGAAAAACCAAACCTGAGGTAAAGGAAGAGTAGCTGCAAGATCAATGATAAAGCCAGTTCTCAAATATCTCCTAGTAATCGCACTAGGGTCCATAACAAGTTCCCCTCTTCCGAAAACCCTCGAACTCGGAGCGACATAAGCCGTCCTAAACTTCATAAGCATATGCAACAAGTAGAAAAGATCGAAAACAGTCCTGAAAAAGGTAATAACCACCCCAAGACCTGTATCGGATGACATGCACGCATTGTCTTCTCCGACGAAAGGGAGAAAGAAGTAGAGAGGATCGATGAAGAGGGAGACGAGAGACGTTACGAGGAAAAGACGGTTCCAATTCGTGACGAGGTCGCTTTCCGGGTCGAGAATCTGGTACCGCCATAATAGGATGTTCCAATCGGCAGGGGAAGAGGCAGCGGCGGGGTTTAGGGAGGTGGAGAGGAAGTTTGTGGTGGGTAGACGGCGGAAGGGAAGGAACTTGGCTGTAGATGATGGGTTGATTATGCTATTCATCTTCCATTGTGGAGTCCGTTGGATTCGAAAGATATTTTAAGAAACCGCTTGATGAAATTCGTAATTTGTAAAAAAGATAGTATTTTTTTTTTTTAAGAATGGAAGAGGAAAGCTAATTGCGATTAGGAAGAAAGGTGTTTGCTTGATTGTTTGTTGTTGAGATCAGGGGGAAAGGAAAGGAAAATGGTGATAGTTGGTTAATGGAGATTTTCCCGGGAAACAAACGGGAGAGCGTCGATTATGGGGATCGAGTATACTATGCAAATTTTTTTAAAATAAAATAAATATATTTTTTTAATAAAATGATAAAACTATACAAAAAAACAAACTTAATTATATTTTTTTTATTGGTTTTATCTAGATTCTAAGCAGTTGACAGCTTTCCTAAACACTGGAAATCCCAAAAATGGAGAACAACAAAATCCTAATGAAAGTTGTCCTCAAACTTAAATACTTATGTCACTTGACTTTCCTTGGGCTATATATATACGGAGTAAGAAAGTTGTGCTTCAAGTTGGAATCGAAGAAATTTCAAACAAAAAAAAAAGTTCAAATCGAGGACAATACCGGCCTGAATCATTACCTAACCGGTTCATATATAGTCGACTTACTGAAAAAACACGATATCGAACTGTCGGTTCAACGAACCAAAATTGACTTGAACCGAACCTTGAATGTAGCAGCTGGTATCTGTCACAAGTCATGACAATGTACATTTAATTAGATTATTATATGGCTTAATATACATTAATTTTTTCGAATAAAAATTGAGGGAAATGATGAAAGGAATGTTGTGTTACTATTAGAAAATTTTAATACTTAGTAAATGGCAAGCTTCAAATCGCAATTAGGTCGACAATAACTAAGATGTCATTTCATATCTATTTTGGATTCGCTGAGAATATTTTGTTCTCTAATGACTTCTTCATTTTTGGTCTGTTCTTCCCATAAAAAAAAGACACATAAAAAAAATAAAAATCAGTCTTAAAATTCATTATTCAAAAATTAAATATTGTGTGTTAATTCGTTCTCTTAATTTTCGATTTTTAATTAAAAAATAAAAATTTAAATATGGATTGGTCAACAATTTTTTTAATATATATTAATATTAAAATCATAATTAAAATTAAAATTATATTAAAATGGTAAAATAGTATTTTTTGAAAATTAACAGTCAAAATTTAGTCAACTAACTGAACATTTTAACAAAAAAATAATAATATATTATTTTATAAAAATAGGGAATTAAAAAAAAAAAATCATATATCAAATTTAAATTAAGAGATTAAAATATTTTATTCATTAATCAATCAACGAGAATCACGAGTCACTTTAAGTGTGAAAATGCATATTGGCAACAAACACCATTGTACATTTGTAGACCATTGTCTTCCACATTGGTTCAAATAAATTAGTTGAATATTAATTTATTTGTAATTACAAACTTTACTTTCAATTTCTTTTTTCTCTTAAATAGAAAGGAATGTGACTTTTATTTTCTAATGATGTAGAAACATAATTATTTTTTTAATCCGTTCGAAACTCGAACATCAAAGGTTTATTTATTTTGATTATACAGAAAATCGAGAATGTTATGTAATTATATATTTTCTAGTATGTCCAATTTCATCACGAATGGATTCATCATAAGATTAAACATCATGTTTCTGCAACTCCTAGGAATGAGTAGCACATTGCACAAACAATACTCTTTAGAAATTGGAATCTGGAATTTCTTGCCAAGTTTATATAACCTGGATTTCATTAGAAAGCAATCTAATCTACTACTCCTTTAAGATCATTTCCTGACTCGATTTGGATCAATTGGTAGTATATACTACATATTGATAATCTTCTTCACTTGAGATTTTTATTTTATTTTGAATCAATATGTTATTAAACTAGAACTTTTTAAATACATATGAATATATGCAGCTTTATTTTTTCACTAACAGAGGAAAGCTAAGCTCATTGGTCAACCCAGGAAAATAATACTACTACTTACTATACATTCATTAAAAGCCAGCAAACAGCTTTTTAATAAGTAGTTGTTCTTCAAATTTGACCTCCTTCCCTGTCATCTTAATCATCATTAAATACTTCGACCCGATTTGAATCTTATGGTTCAATTCTAATTTGAATAGTAATTCCATCGGTTCTTCAATTCTTATAATTAGAAATAGAATGATGCCGGTTTGATTTCTCAATTTTTATTACATATTTTAAATTTTACTAGCTATTTTTTAAATTTTATTTTACTTAACAACTATATAGATTTTTTTTTAATATAAAAACATTTCATTTAAACTAAAATCTGCAATTATCATTAACTCATAATTATTTTTGTTTCCTGAAAATCCTAAAGTCATAACCTTAAAAATTAAAATGCTTCCAAAATTTTCGTATAAAAAAAGTGTTTCCAAAAAAAAAAAGGTACTAATAACTTAGAAGAAGACAAAATACTGATATCACATTGTTATTTAGAAATATTATTTGTTACTTTTCATCAAGCATTTAAGCACCTCACTTTTTAGTCAAAATACTGATACCGCTGATTCGCATTATTATGTGCGAGTGAAAAAGAAAAACAGAGAGTTTTAAGCTCACTAAAAGGAAAACATGGAGACCGGAAGCAGCCATGATTTGCACCATCTAATCAAAGGTTCTAAAGTAGAAGTATCTCGTGTCGAAAAGGGGTTCGAGGGTTCCTATCATAGAGCCACCGTTGTTTTCTCAACTCAAAATCCTGATAAGTTCATTGTCGAGTACGATACTTTGTTGAACGATCAAACAGCTGAACCGTTAAAAGACTTCGCAGATTTGTCATCCATAAGGCCTTTACCACCAATCGTGAACTCATCCTTTGAGTTAAACGATATTGTCGATGCGTATCACGTGAATGGCTGGTGGGTTGGTGTGATTCAGCAGATTTTAGATGGTAGTAGTAGAGAAGACAGCAAAAAGTACAGAGTTTGGTTCAAGAACCCTAATCTTTACTCTGAGTTTGCTTCCTGAGATTTGAGGCCCCATTTTGATTGGGTTAATGGGAAATGGGTTGCTCAAAAGGTAGCTCCTTTTTTGTTTTCGAGTTTAGATTGATTTATGCTCTGGATATATGCATCATTTTGCTTCAGTATGCTCTGGATTATGAACTTTATAACATTTTCTATGCTATATGGAATGCTCTGTCTTTTGAAAGTTGTCTTCTTTATTTATGATCTCTGAGCTAGATGTAGATAATTGCAGCCGCTAGACAATGCCCTTTGCCCAAAAATGGTTTATGGTGTATTTGATTGTGATAAACAATCACATGAAATAGGAAGATTCGCCATGGATTCATCTAGCTACTTGAGCTTTGTTATTGACAAATGCACATGAAGTGGAAATATGTTGTATATCTTGATGAAAAAAGTCCTATTGCAGGAAACAGGTTATGTCCCCAATATTTCAGGCAATTCCAAGATTGTAAGTGTTGCATGTGCAACTTTGTTGGCTTCAGAAACAAAGGCTGATGGGAGAGGAAAGCCCCCCACGTATCCAAGCAAAAGTCAGTTGGACGTTTCTCCAAGAAAGAGGCAATGTGAAACACAAACATCGTGTTCAAAGAAGTTAAAAATAGTTAGTGGGGGTGAGGCTATTGGTAATTCAGTGAAGAGAGGGAATCAATCAGAACGGACTGGTAATGTTTCCAATGCTTTTAAAACTGCTCTCTATATGTTGATATGTACCTGCTTTTGTGTGTTTCATTCATGTGACAAGTGCATTTTGATGTTTAGGTAAAGTTTGCAATGTAAATGGAGACAGTAAGGAAGATATTGTAGGGAATTCTGCAGTTAAAAAAGAACAAGAACTGGATTCTATGACTCATGAAGCTTCTCAAT
Source organism: Rutidosis leptorrhynchoides (assembly GCF_046630445.1). Lineage (NCBI taxonomy): Eukaryota > Viridiplantae > Streptophyta > Magnoliopsida > Asterales > Asteraceae > Rutidosis > Rutidosis leptorrhynchoides. Next base: position 73,218 of record NW_027266572.1, read on the forward strand.
TACAGAATAGTTTGAAGGATGGTGGTAAGTTCTATTTATAATGTATCTAAAATCAAAAATAATATTTTGGAAGGGTAAAGGAGGTGAAGATAAACCGTCTCTCTCCTGAACCTTTGTAGTTCGTTCTATTTATATTCTCTTGAAATTGATAGTAGTCTTAAATTTCCAGACAAGGAATGCAATGATGGAGTTGGAGAAAAATATGCCCTTGCTGCTCCTGGTTTAGCTGTTACAGAAGGTGAGCTACTGACTCCAGTCTCCCATAGGCACGAGAATGAGATTCCACATTCTGGTAAAAAGAACTATTTTTTAAAGTTATCCAAATCTTAAAAAGTTTCTTTCGAACATGGTAATATCGGTGTGCAAACTTCTCGATAAAATTTTGATAAGAAGTGCCTCAATAAACTGCATCAATTGAAGAGCAAATTTTTAATCAGCTCATGCTTTGTCTCGACTATTTTGTTAATTGGATAGATATGAAACTGATTCTTGCATGGGATAAAGCAGATCACACGCCTTTATAGTTTTAGATGTTTTATTCTGTAATGTTTCTCATTTCATTTGTCTTGTATCAATCAGCAGGATACAAAAAGAAAGCAGCAGAAATGCCTTTGTTACAATCAACCACTTAAGACTCAGGGGCACCTAGCTGGTATGACATTCAAAACCCTTTTTTGTACTTTGATTTACATGTTACCATTTCTTGTATGAGGGGGAAAAATGAGAATGAAGAAGTTTCCATTGTAAGCCTGATAAATTTGAGTGATTCCAGGGAAATTGTGGAAGTGTCCTGGAACTTACCTTTTGTCAAGAAGGACACATCACTTTGGGAAATTGTGCAATCCTTTAAAGTATTCCAACAGAAGCCCCAAAAACCTGATTTCCGCCCTTTGCTTAATGAAGCAGAAGGTTTGCGTGAAGGAATCGCTCTTGGTTGGATGGTGAATTATTCCAACACCGTGGAGAAGATATATAAGTTGAGATATGATGATCGTGACTCCATGTTTAGCACCAATTTAGAACTTATTCCAAAGTTTGAACAACAAGGTTTTGATATTGTCCCACTTGAAAAGCGTCTGAGAGGTTTGCTTTCAACCAAAGCCACCATAGCACATCTTGAATTACAATTAAAAGAAACCAGAGTTCTGTTGAAGAACGAAACAGATGAAAAAGCAAGGATGGAGGAGGATATAAGAGAGCATGCCAAGAGGATTGATGATCATGACAAGAGGATCAAAGAGCTTGTCAAGATGTTGAGTAAAGAAAAGGCCAGAAAGTAAAAGAGGAATCAAAGAAGGCGAAAGTTGAATACTTGAGAAAGATTATGAGATTTTCGAGTTTAGGTCTACTCTGAAAACTATTTCTGAAAATCTTGAAGCTGCCATCAGCGAATTTGAGTCCTTGAAGGCGAAATCTTAAAAGTTTTTACGGGTTGTTCAGCCTACCCTACCATTAGAACAAAAATAGCAGGCAATGGCATAGTATTAAAGTTTAGAGTTGCTTCCTAGGATAATTTTTCAATGTCTATAGCCAATGGCTATCCGGATTTAATTGAGGTATTTGCATACATGCTAATTGAGACAATTTTAGCTTCTTATAATATACTACCTCCGTCCCAAAATAGATGTAAATTTTTCAATGCAAATTGCATGTAAAAATTTACATTTATTTGGAGACGGAGGTAGTATTAGTAATAACATTTAGGTGTTAATTTTGCCTGTTTCGCCTTGCATTGCAAACAAACAACCCCAAACAGTTATGTTTCTTGGGTGAAACTACCAAGCTGATCATGAATTTTTGGAGAAGGTATTTACCATCTACATATTTTCATTGAAAACTGAGTGTACTGATTACAACCAAATAAATTAATTTATTATTGTCAACCATTGACATTCCCTAGCCAAATTAGCTCATACAGTAAGTAGTACAATCAACTAGTAGTATTATTTGAAAATATGAAATGAAAATTTTCCCAACGGCTTTACTGAAATGAAATCCATCCCTAGATAAGTTTTTGAGAATTCCCTTGAGCTTATCAAGCTAGGCAGAGTAATGTAACATGATCAAAATTCGAATCTTATTGGAAATGGAAGTAAATAATTACTATCAAATAAAAAATTGATCCTAATAATTCTAATTCCTTCATCTTCAAAAAAAAAAATTCCAATTCCTTCACCTTGACCAGGACTTGAACCGGTGGAGCACTCAAGGATTGGATAAGAATGAATTAAATCAAAATATCATAAATTGAAACGATACTTTGTCATTTGACTATTAATGCTGCCTTTCGACTCGTCGGACATAATTCTATTCTAGGAACAACTCTAAAGAAATCAATTCTACTCTGTTACGAATTGATTACTATTACAGTAGATGAATAGTCAAATAAATTTATACAACATGAGTACACTTCTTTTCTTCACTCTACTACTCTAGCCGTCTAGCATTATTTTTACTTTCTACTCTTCCATCCTATTTTATTTGTCTAAAAATATATTTTCAAAAATTTTAATATATTTGTCCATTTACAAAATCAATATAGAATTTTATCATTTATCTTATATATATAGTGACATAAAATTTAAAAATTACAAAATTAATGATTATGAGTAAATTAGTAAAATAATACTCTCTCCGTCCCAAAATAAATATAAATTTTTCAATATAAATTATATATAAAAATTTATATCTATTTTGGGACGGAGATAGTATACATTTATATACTGGGTTGATTTGTGCGAGGAAGTAATTAGTTTTTCTTCATACTAGGTGACATTTAATTATTATATTTATTTTTGTATGTAAAAAAATGGGTAAAAGTAGACTTTTAGTGCCCAAAATAGGAGAAGGACAAAAACAAAATATCTGCAAGAAAAAGATACAGTTCCAGATTCTAGAAAAGTGCTACTCAGTGAGTAGAGTACTCACTACTCAGCTCAGTAAATAAATAAATCACAAGATATTCTCCAATTGTTCAACTTCAGGCCACTCTAAGAATGAAAATGTTGCAAGTGCAACTTCGTTGGCTGCTGCGGAAACAAGTGCTGATGGGAGAGAACAATGCTCCACACATTCAAGAAAAAGTATATCTGAATGTGGTTTCCCAAACCAAGAGGCAAGGTGAAAATGTAACACCTACACCCTTTTCAAACAAGTTCCAAACAGATTGTGGGGGAGCACCCAGTAGAGTTTCAATGGAGAGGGTGCATTTTTTGGAACAGATTGGTAACATTCTCAATGGTTTTAAAACTCCTCTCTCAATTGTTCAGTTCATTATATGAAAGCCTAGTAACAACTTCATAAATGTTTTGTGCTTGTTAGATAAGGAATGCAATGAAGAAAGATGTGGTGTGGGCGGAATGGCCACGAAAGACTCTATCCCTCTTGTGTTTTCTTCGGTGATTGAAAAGGAGTACACACCTGCACCGGCTTCTCAAACTAAACATACCATCCAACGTACTGGTAAGACTGAAAGACCAAATCGACTTCATGTTTCTCTTCCTTTTCCGTTAATTATTTGATACATTTTGCTCTCTGTTACATTTTATTATGTGAAGTAAATGTTTTGCATTTTAATGTTTAGGTGAAGCCAGCAAT